>NC_134582.1:101115233-101335233 GCF_037038515.1 Microtus pennsylvanicus
GTGATTAAATGTTTAAAATTCTTCAGATGGGGATCTCTCTAAGATGGCTCTGAGTTACCTGGGACAGTGACAGTTCCCTGTAACCACAAAGTTCTTGTCGGAGAGATGAGAGGGTGTCAAAATTTCAGGACATAAAATCAGAAGCAACATTCCAACTGAGGTGCTTTGGAGGTCAAGATTGTGTGAGGTGAACTTCAGGGTCGTCTTCTAAGCTGGAAAAGGCAAGAACAGTTTCCTTAGAACATTGAGAAAGACATATGAAAACTTGCATTTTGTCTCAAAACATTTCAGATGCTGCAAAATGAGAATGGGCTGTTTCAAAACACTAAATATAAGCTGGGCATAGTGATTCATGCCTATAATCCCACCATTGGGAAGTCTAAGGCCAGGGAATCATGAGTTTGAGCCCAGCTAATATGCGCAGGGCCCAGAGAAACTCCTGCTTGCCTCTAAACTCTTGATGTCTAGTCAGTTCCTCCTGGCCCCGGCTGCTCACTGCCACTTAGCTCTTGTGCTCCCCGCTGCCCTGCTCTTACGAAATGCCAGGCAGATGTAGCTTAAAGGAGGCAGGATTCATTTCGGCTCATGGCTTGAGAGGGTATTAATCCATCATGGCAAAAAGACGTGTCATGGAGATTGGAGTGAAGATCGTGGCATCCTCAAATCTCAGAGGATCATGAAGCAGAGAGCTCTGGGCAAAGGAGAGCTGGGCTGTAGCCCTCATGGCCTGTTCCTCAGAAACTCACCTAGATCAGATCCACAACATCCCCAAACAGCACCTCTAGTTGAGAACCAAATATTCAACACATGGCCGTGGAACCACTTCAAATGCGGTGTTTCCCTATCTGCTCTCTGTTTCCGCATCTTTTCACATGGCAGGGGGCAGGGCGGATAGTAAAGCCTGGGTCATTTCTACTCATCACTTAAGCCTCTGGTTATCTTACCAGGCTCTTCTCCCATGTTCCATTAAAGCTCTGTTTTGGTTTCTTTCTTTCTTTCTCTCATTTTTTTCTCTCTCTTTCTTTCTTTTTTTCTTTTTTGATGTCATAAAAAATATTCTGGCAAGAGCAACTTTAAAGAAAAATGGGTTATTCAGCTATAATTCCAGGTTCTAGTCCATCATTAGAAGGAAATCAAGGCAAGAATGTGAAGCAACTAGTCATATCCACAGCCAAGAGTAGAGAGAAAGCAAATGGATGCATGCCTCTAGTGCTTAGCTCACTTTCTACATTCTTACTCATTGAGGACCCCAAGCCTAGGAAATGGTGATGCCCACAGTGGACACAGTCTTTTCACATCAGTTAATTCAGTCAAAGACAACCTCCCATAAACATGCCTGCAGACAACCTGAATCCTTCATGAAACTGTCACTCAGATAATTCTAGACTGTGTCAAGTTGACACGTAAAACTCACCTTCACAGGCTTTGTGCTTATTTATACCAGGGTTTCTTAAATGGCTTCCTCTCATGTTTTTTTGACCAGAGCCTTTTACATGATCCTGGTTATGTAAGTATATAACACAAATCAAAGTAGAACTTATTTAAAAATTATTTTGAATGCATATAAATTTGCCATTATTTTAAAGACAAAACAAATGTGCATACTAATGAGATGGTGCTCGTTTATTTTTACAATAATAATTAAATTGTGGCTGAGTATTTGATATTACAGGACATAGAACATCTTTATATTACAGAGATGATTGACATTTTGATTTACTAATCATCAATGTGGAAAACTCTTTTCATAAATACATAGTACAAAATAGTAGAAGTATATTTAGGACTATTTCCGAAATGACCAGAAAGTCTATGTTAAACCCAAGTCAAAAGTAAGATTTTTGTCTGTTTGTTTTATGAAATTCAAGCCCACAACTCAAAAAAATAGTTTATAAAACCAAACACTGCATATAGCACACTCCAGTTCAAAGGCGGGCTAATTTGATACTTAGATCTGAGAGGTGGCAGTAGGAGCGCTGGAAAGGTTTCTTACTGTAAGAGCGGGAAAGTGCACAGAAGACACCGGCAATGCACAGAGTAGAGAGCCTGGGTCTGCACTGGTGTGCTGAAGGCTTTGGTGAGCTGTGTGATACAACACAGCAAACCCGCTGGGACTCTTCTTGTTTGTTATGCTCTTGATTTTAAATAATGTTTATCGCTGCATATTCAGAGACCTTTTGCCACTGCAAAATTTCTCTCAAACCCCACTCATCCCAGAGCCTAAGAAGCTGCAGTCTACACATTGATCTTTGTCAAGACATGTGGTTCTTGTCTTTGTTTCTAGGCTTTGAGAAATGTGAAGGCAGACTTTCTATCCCCATTGACTTAGTACATACCTGGGAAATGGCAGGAACTCAACACAAGTAGAGTTCATAAATATTGTTAATTGAGTGGTGAAGTCTGAATTACTGTCCACCATCACAAGAGGACAGGGCCTGTGAGAAAGGAAGACTGTTTCCCAGCTCCAGGGAGCATAGGGGGACCAATGAATATTTAGTGAGATTAAAATTCTTCTTTTGGGGGCTGGTAGGTGGGTTCTGATTTATTTGTTTGAGGTGACAAGCAGCATAAAGGAGTAGATTATTGTCAATAGTGAGTTAGGAACTGTGGGCAAAGCTTGGGTTAAGGTGACTTTTCAGACCACGTTAAACTTTCCACTGACGTGGGACTAGAGTGGAGCTCCCAAATAGCAGTGCTTATCCGTTTTAGCACATTTTAGAGAGGAAATATAAAGGGGCAGCGTCATCAGAAAGTTCATTAGGAGGTCTTGCAAGAGTGGATATGGGAACAGTTTAGGAAGTTTAGTGGATCTAGGAATGTCTATGCCTCTCTTTTTAGGGTTTGATGATTCTAAGTCCTAGATCCAGTCAGCAAGACTATTCTGTGTTCTGTAGAGATACTTCTACAGAGGTCATCTTATTGACCTGTCGTGCGCTCCTGACAGCACCACTACATCTCCCAGGGACTCCTGAACACTTCAGAACTCTTAGGATCACAGCTTCCTATCTGACTCCATCTGATACTGATGACTGAATCCTAGTGGTTCTGTACTGTGACCTGACCAGCTCATAATTGAAAATGCTAACCTGTAAATGCCATCCTGTCTTCTCCCTCACACTCCAGACTTGATTTTCCCTGTTCAGCTGTCTCTATTCTACAGTTACAAGATGGATTTTTTTTCATCATTGCCTCTTTTTTCTTTGTGTTTTTATTGTTCTAAACTCCAAGTCTGTGTTTTGTAACCTGTAGAAACATCAATCTGGAACACATTTGAAAAAAATTAATTTATTTACTTTTTAAAACACCTTATTAAATTGAGTGCTTCTTTTTATTCTTCTGTAAACCCTCGTTCAAAACCTAAGGGAAAGAGGCAATAATGTTGAATTTGAAGGTTATAAAAATAACAAAAACTGTTGCCAAGCCTCAGCTGTGGAAAGGAAGGATTGCCAGTAATTCTCACTGGGCAGCCTCAGCAGCCCTGTCAAGCACTTGGTTGTCCACCATGTTGAATCTGAGTTTTAGTCTAGGCTAGAGTGTGTAAGATTCTCATGAAGAAAAGGGCTTTTTTAAAGATGTCAGTGGTCTGCAAGATTACAGAGCCAGTGTGTGCATATGATATCGTACAGCACACCATTTCCCCATAGGCAGCACAGGCCCAACAGAGAGGTATTACCTGGGAGATGGTTGTATTGAAGAGTAAGATCCTGAGGCTGCAGAGAGGGCTCCACAATTAAGAGCACTGGCTGCTCTTGCAGAGGACTTGGCTTCCATTCCCAGCACACACATGGCAGCTTCAGTTTCAGGGCATGTGACACACTCTTCTGGTCAGTAGACACACGTGAGGTACACGGACACATATGCAGACAAAACACTCATCTGTACAAAACAGTGTTTAAAAGCATAGGTTCTTCATTCCTCTCAGTCAGACCATGCTTTCCAGATGCCAACATTTCCCTGAGCATACTCATTGTGACCGCCTCAGTTTTCTGTCTGTCATCCTAGACCTCTTGCCTACGTTCCCACCCTTTGGTTAGGTCCTGATCTGAGAGGATAAGCTCTATGGCCTTGTCAATCAGCTGTGTGAGTGACAGGATACTCACTGCATTGGAGACTAGGTCCTGCACAAGCCCTGCTGCTGTGATAGTCTGTGTTCACGATGCTAAGGAGCAGCAGACTTGTAAACACAGAACTTTATTTACAGATGTTCAAAAGACCTCCTGTTAATCATACCCAGCTTAAAAAAAAACAAATGAAAATAACAAATCTAAACAGGGATGTCTCTGCTTGAGCATCTTTAGTCTTAGAACCACCAATCAAGTTTTTTTTTTTTTAATCTAAATCTGGGATAATGAAGAGTGGGTATGATTTTACCTCACTGAGAGTAACGTTCCTTTATGATTTATGATGATCTTACAGAAAACCATGTGACAAAACCTATATAATGTGTTCAGTTTGTTCCTTCAAACTTTTTAATTTTGGCATTAACTTTTATCCTGCATTTAGGAATTTTTAATTACTATGACTGTAAGAAAAAATATGATTACAGGTGGTTTTTCTATGTTAGATGTTGCGTGCTAGAGGGTGTTAAGATGGAGAATGTCTGACTGGATTTATATGGAGAATATAAATCCTGGACTTTGAAAAGTCATTTTTATTCTATTTCTGTCTAGGTTTTTTTTTTTCTTTTCATGGGGGATTATATGCCTTCTTTTATACAAGTTCCAAAAAAATTGCAAGGATCTACATAATTCTTCTGTGTCTTTTATATGAACCTGATTTATTAAAATTATAATATTCAATTTTAACTCATTTTTATTACCTTAATAATGGTTTTATAAGAGATGAGACTCTTTGGACTAACTTCTAAGAAAAAAGAACCTTATGGTGCTGTCTTCTGGTTTTGGTCTTCTATTTCTTTCTCTATGATAAGTGTGGTTCAATAATAATTCCATATTTCTTCTCTTTCAGGGGAATTAGAATTGTGGTTTCAAGAACTAGAGCTGATGTTAACTGTGCATTCAGGGTAGCAGGAATGATTTGGTAGTATAGCACGAAGCTCACGTCTAACTCTTGCTTCTAAGAATTGTCTTTGTTTCATAATTAAGGACAAAAGAACCAAACCCAAGTGAATAAGCATTCAAATGGATAAAAGTGTATTTTGCTGATTATGTTCAATGTGCGAGTCTTGTCATTTTGTACACGTGTCCTGACTCCTTAGTTTTACTACTCACAGCAAGGTACCCTCAAGCAGTGCATTGTGAAACAGGGTTTAGGAGGGGTTCTGGAAAAGCTTCCATTTTGTGAGGTCAGTGTGTGACAGAACAGCGTGGGCTCTGCTTTCTGTGTGTCCTGCCTGGTGTCATATTTGCAGGAACCTAGCATTTCTGCTTGGCAGTCCAGTTAGCTGGACTGAGTGTCGCTAAGTTGGTTTGCCTCACAGTGAAGTAGAAATCCTGGGACTGCAGCTGTATTCTTTCTGCTCTCTTGATCTTTGCTGTTATAAAAAGCAAGGGAAATATTCATTCCAGAAATTCATAATTTTAGAAAATAAAATGCTGACGTTTAAAGTATGTCCTCTTAGGGCAATTGCTGTGTGGTTTCAAAAGTGCTTTTAAGTTCTTTTTCTAAAAATTCATAGCTTTAGTTTATTCCGTGTGCATGGGTGTGTATGTATATGGGCACATGTGTGAGGTGAGGGTCCATGGAAGACTTGCCAGAGGTGTTCGGGGACAGCACTCAGGTTGTTTGGCTTGAAGACAGACATGTTGCCTGCCGAGCCATCTCACTGGTCTTGTTTTTAACTCCCTAAAAATATTTTTAGACCTGAAGAAAAGACTTAAGTATGGTAAAGGGACTCCAGCTACACTTCCCCGAGGTGAATCGGTTTTTGTATTTCAACATTTTACTATGTTCTCACATGCTCACTCTTGCATGTGTTTGTGCCCCGTCCCCCATCTTTCTCCGGAATATTTCACCCTTCCCCTGTCTTTCCTTCCCTCCCAGTCAAAAAGAGATAGTCTTACTCTTTCCCTGAACAATCTGTGTAACGAACCCTCCATCCTTTAATAATTAGTATACATTTACCTTGTTTGGGTGAATGCTTTTAATCCCACGTATGTCACAGAAGAAAAAGCAGTGAGGCTCCGGAAATATCTCAAATGATTATGTCCCATTTCCCGCTTTCTGACTACTTAAACTGCTACAGTCATATAGTCTGAGATATTTTTCACTTTAATTCCAATCTATTCCAAACTTTTGGATTGTTTTTTAAGAATTTTTAACCCTGAGCCTACCTCAAAATAAAATAAATAAATAAATAAATAAATAAATAAATAAATAAATAAATAAATAAATAAAATAAATAAAATAGCTCAGATTTAGAGTTTCAGGGCAGAGAGGGGAAACTCAAGTTAGAAAGGGCAGAATTTATCTCATGAAGTGCCTGTCGTTTACTTGGCGGTTAGCAATACGCGTGGACCCTTCATCCTCGAAACTGCAGATCAAAAACCTGTATGGGTTGAGAGAAGCTGGGTAGACTTATGGATGATAAAAATCTCTGCTTGAAGGAGAATTCACAGGTTGTGTCTGAAGTGTTTCTCCTGATGTACTGTGAGACTTGCTGCATGGAAATTGGTGTGGGCTGCATGCTGTTGGAGGCAGAAATACTTCCCTTCCATCTTAAATATCTTTCCTGCCCTAACTCTCTACCTCTGGCATCTGTGAAATCACAAAGTATACTCTCAAGTGGCTTTTTGCTTCTTTGAACTTGTTATTTTAGGGAAAACTAATATAAAGAGATGGGAGAACATTCCCATGTAAGTTACAGCTGGTTCTGGAATCAAACAGAAAAATGCACCATTTCCCTACCAGGATGCTCTTTTTACTCGTAAAAACTGCTCCTTGTAGGTTATGAGCTTGGTTCTTCTGCAGAATAAAGTTTATGTAAAATAAGATTTTTAGCTTCATCCTAAGTTTCTCTACTTTTTATCTCACAGCATTTATACAATGCTGGATTCTCATTTTGTTCTATATTGGATATTTTTAAAGGAACTTGTGAGTTCCTTGTGCATGTATGAACTATGAGCTTAAAAAGTATTCTTCAATGAACAAAAAAAGATCTGATTTTTTTATTTTTTATTATTTTACATTTCAATCATATTTTCCCCTCCCTTCTCTCCTGCCATGCCCTTCACCTCTCCTCCACTCCTTCCCATCTATTCTTCCTGTTTCTGTTCAGAAAGGGGCAGGCCTCCCATGGGTATTAGCAAAACATGGCATACCAAGTTGTGGTAAGACTAAGCACCTCCCATTGTATTAGGACTGGGCAAGGCAGTCTAGTATGAGGAATAGGGTCCCAAGAGTCAGTCAAAGGGTTAGGAACAGCCCTTGCTCTCATTGTTAGAAGTCCCACCAGTAGATCAAGCTACATAACTGTCACATATATGTAGAGGGTCTAGGTCGTTCCCACGCAGGCTCCCTGGTGTTGGTTCAGACTCTGTGAATTCCTATGAACCAGATTAGTTGTTTCTGTGGGTTTACTTGTGCTGTTTTTGACCCCTCTGGCTCCTACAAGCTTTCCTCCCTCTCTTGAGCATGATTCCCTGAACTCAGCCTAATGTTTGGTTGTGGGTCTCCACATCTGTTTCCATCAATTACTAGATGAAGGCTCTCTGCTGACATTGGTGGTAGTCACTAATCTATGAGTATAGCAGAATATCATTAAGTATCATTACGCTGACATTTTTTTCTCCATTCATGTTTGGTTCTATCATAGGTCTCTGGTTTTATTCTTTTATAAAAACTTCCAAACTGCAGAGTAAGGTTTATTGCATATATTATCAACCCATGAGGAAAACTTAGAGTCAACAGTACTGTGACAGCTGGAAAGCAGATGAGCATTGACCAGAGTTGACTGACCCAGAGAAACTCATACACCGTAGGCCCCTGTCCATGGGTTTCCCATCCACAAATTCAGCCATCCATGAAAAGGCCATTTAGGGAAGGAAATACCTCTGTATCAAGCCAGCATTTGTCCTTGTCATCATTCCCAGGCAGTGGTGATGCACACCTTTAATCCCAGCACTCGAGAGGCAAAAGCAGGAGGATCTCTGTGAGTTTGAGGCTAGCCTGGTGTACAGAGTGAGTTCTTGGACAGCCAGGCTGTTTCACAGAGAAACCCTGTCTCAAAAAACTAAAGAGAGAGAGAGAGAGAGAGAGAGAGAGAGAGAGAGAGAGAGAGAGGGAGGGAGGGAGGGAGGGAGGGAGGGAGGGAGGGAGGGAGGGAGGGAGGGAGGGAGGGAGGGAGGGAGGGAGAGAGAGAGAAAGATATTAAGCATAATGACAGCTGCTTAACAAGGACGTACACTGCATTAGAGTTGTAAGTAAACTAGAGAAAATTCTTTTAAAAGTATACCAGAGGATATGTGTAGGCTCAGTGTGCTTGCTAAAGCATTTTATATGAGGGTCTTGAACATCCACAATTCTTTGTGTCCTTGGGACTCTTAGAACCAACTCACCACCAATGCTGGAAAACACTTCTATGCTGGAGATCATTTAAGTGGTCAGGGAATCAGCTGGTTTTTCTGTAAGGGAAAATGAGGCAGGAAGAGAACAGTGCTATCACAAAAACTGCTTAAACCATGAAGGAGTTAGAGTCTTCTTCTTCTCCTCTTCCTCCTCCCTCCATCTCAGACTTCCAGATGACACCCCTTCCCTGGTCCCGACTGAAAGCTTGTGGCTTGTACATTGAGGTGACAGTAAAAACTGTATGGAAGGACACTGGGTGTGGTTGAAGACAAGCAGGATCCAGTCAGTACCTGGACATGAAATACTGGTTTTGTTCAGCAAGTAGAATACTGGCAGTAGCTATGGCTTTGCCTTCTTGAGGAGAGATTGAAGGGGTCTCTTTGGGAAAGCTGGCCAGCCCAGCACTAAGGAACCTCACCTACAGAATTCTAGAGTTAAGCCTCTGGTCGATCACTCCACAGAGAAGTTCACACCAAGCTCGGACCTGGCTTTGAATTTTCAGTTATGGTACTTTTTTCTGTCCCTTACTTTAAAAGACTGTCATTCATGGACTGTGAGATATCTCAGGAAAGTTAAGAAAATGCCCTGTGTCCACAGACCAGAGTCATTGGGATAAAGGAAGAACAAGCAAGATTCTGGGTGAACAACAACAACAAAGTCTAGGATCTACCATCAGTATTGAACGCATGAAGCAAGATCAGGGTGCCATTTAACATAATGCTTTAGACGAAAAAGGGAAATTCTTAGAAATTACTAACGTGACAAAAGAGGAAAATATGTATTTGAATAAAGTAGAGCATATACCTAAAAAATAAATGAAATTACGTAGAAAATATTTTGAGAACATGAAAATAGAGAGCAGTCTGTGAGGATTGAACACTTAACTAACAACAATTCTAAAAAGACTGCAGTGAAAAATAATGAAATAATTCAAAAATACTTCCAGTGACTGACAAACATGCTTTGCCGTCAAAAAATGGCCACCAGAGGCCTGAATCATGAATCTGTGGCAGACCTAACTAAACCAAGATAAGGGACAAGCACAGTGCTTGCTGCGAGGATTGGGGAGTCAGAGTGGTTCAGGCTTCTGGACAGCACCCAGAGAACACTTAGATGACCAGCACTAAAGAAAAATGCTTTCCAGTCTAGGATTTTATGCAGTTTTCAGAAAGCTTTTAAAGGCAGTCTGGGCATCATCAAATAAGAGACTAAGTGAAGGATGAGGACACAGGATAAAGGAAGCATAAGCTTAGCACAGATAAGAGGTGAGCAGACCTCCAGGATGCTAAAGGAGACAGCTGTGTGCCAGACCTTAAGAGCAGACAGATCAAATAAGAGCCAGCCAGAGAGCTTTAAAAGAACCTTCTTCCAGAAGATAAAAGGGGAGGGCTGGGGTTTAGCTCACTTGTAGTGTGCTTGCCCAGCATGTCCTGAGTCTTTGATACCATATCCAGCTCCAACTCCATTTTTAAAAATTGGTATTTCACAAGACTAACATTATATTGATATCTAAATCATGAACAGTTACCACAAGAAAACCATGGGCCGTTATATTGAATTAGCATTGGTGTGAAAATCTTCAATTAAATATTGTCAGGCCAAATTCAAAGCACTTTAGAACAGTTGTACATCATGATCCAATGGGACTTAACCCTGGTATGCAAAGCTGGATTAATAGTGTAACTTAATGATTGTGATCTATACAGTAGTAAAAAAAAATAAAAAGAACATGATCATCTCAGATAACAAAGAAAAAGCATTGAGCAAATTCTAATTTTTTTCTTGATTAAAAAACACAAAACAACAACTGCAAAACTGCCAACAATTTAGGAGTTCAAAAAAGTAATCAACATAATAAAAGCTACTTATCAAAAATGTATCATAACAAAAAATGAAAGCCTTTTCCTCAATAGCTGGTTCCTGGCAAAGATGGCTTCTTCTGTCATTGTCTGTGTTACTGAAAATGATGATGAATGATGAGACAGTAAAAATGAATAAAGGTTTAAAATAAGACAGGAATCAAAAATTTTTATTACGGATGATATTACCCTATGTGCTAAAAGCAGAAAACAAATTCAGTGAAGTTCCAAAACCAACTTTAAAAAACCACTTGCAATTCCATATGAAAATACTGACGAAGTTGAAGACTATATCAAAGTAAGTCTCTTTTTGTAGTAGCACCAAAAATAGACAACAATAAACTGAGCCAGAGAAGTGAAAGATCTTGGTAGGAAAAATCTATTTTAAACATCAATAGAAGAAAATGAAGAAGTGCAAGAATTCAGTGTTCATGAGCCAAAAGAATATTATTAAAATGGTCATATTCTCCAAAGATTCAAATCTATCAGACACAGATTCAGCAAAATGCTTGTTAAAATCCCAATGATATATTCTTTACAAAAATGGAAAAACTCATTTAACAATTTATGTAGAATCACGAAGACCCTGAATAGCCAAAGCAATTCTAGAAAGATAAAGGCATCACATATTCTGTTTTTAAATTTCACTATAAAGTTTTATTAATAACAACACTATCATGCTGACATAAAAGCAGACTCATAGATGAATCAGACAGAGTTGAAAAATAATTCCAAGCATATGGCAGACTCTTTCTCGACCTGGCACTGGAAGACAAATGGGAAAAGGGCAGTCTGTCTGTTAAGTAGCCATGAGAGAATTAGATTCCCATATGCAAAAGAATCTAACTGAAACCGTGATCTCACCTAACCCCGAGGACCTGGAAAGACTGAGAGGGTAAGGCCACAGCTCCGGGTGAGCCATAGGCAGGAGGCCTCTTCATAATGGCTTGGCAGTTCCGTTTTTTAATAGCGCACAGAAACTTGGGCTTCGAAACTAAAAAGACACAATATTGAACAATATGCTCTACACAGCAAGAGTCAATGAAATGAAAAGATAGGTATACTAGGGAACATGTAAATCTTATATCCGAGAAGTTGATATCCAGAGTTTGAACAGAATTCATACAACATCTAAGTGGTAATATATAGTGATTTTGAACAACAACCAGAAAAAAATTGAAAATAATAAATGTTTTGGGGGTGTCAGGGAAAATAGTTACTGAAAGCAAATAATATATACAAAGTAGCCTGTGCTGAGGCAGCCTCCTCGACCTGAGGTCTGGGTTACACACTGTTTGGTTTACTCATAGCTTGAATATGCTCTCTACAGATTCCTGCCCTGGGGGTGGTACTTAATATGGCGGTGCTGATGTGGTAGAGACATTAAAAGATGAACCAGACAGGCTGTGTTCCACAGCAAAGTGCATGCTTGAGGGCCTTGGCCCAATTTCTGCAATACAGGAAGAGGTTTGACCTGGTGGGAGGTCCCAGCCTGGCCCCTTCCACACCTGTCTTTCTGTCTCTGTGCAGACTCTCCTGCCAGTGTGGTGCAGCCCTCGGTGCCATGCCCTCGACCCACTGAAGCTGTGGTTAAAGCTTGCAGATCGTTTTGTACTTTCCCTGCCCCTATCCCTACCACACACACACACACACACACACACACACACACACACACACACATGTCTGAGCCCTTCTCCGTGGTAGCCTGAGAATTTACATCCAGTGGACCTCTGTGTAGGAGCCCTGCTCTACAACACAAAAAAACATGGCCTGACTTCTGAATTGACATGAAAACAAGAGAAGGAAAGAGCTGAGCTGTCTATTAAATTGTCCTCTGGTTATCAAATAAAGGCTCCTTTGTCATAAAGGCCAAAGATAAAAGAAAATGTGTATGTTTAATATAGAGAAAAAAATAACTCTATTTTTTGGCATAGTACTTGAAGAGAAGCTAGGTCAGAAAGCCCAGCCACCCCTGAACTGAATTTAGACTCCGTATTATTGGAGTGATAGGTGTGAGGGAGAGATCAGGGATGGCTGCATTGCTGCTCGAAATGAGTTTTTACAGTAGGTGCTAAATTAGATGTAGAAAGTAGTGGAGTTATCAAGCCTCCATGGTCATGTCTGACCTTCTAGGTCACAGCCGTGGGATCATAATAAAAATGAGTCTCGGGCTTATCAAGAGAGGCAGCAATAACTGGCACCGAACAGTTTTCAAGCTTTTCCACAAATGGGATGACACCAGGGCTTATTTGGGGTCAGGGAGGAGGCACGCTGCTTTTGATCAGTTTTTAGAACTATACAGCAGCTTACCTGGGGGTCAGAGAAATTTAGTTTTCTCCATTCTTTTTTCACCCCCCACCCCACTCCTCCTGGGCACTGTGCAGATTGGCCTCTGCACGCTGATACAAGGCTGTGGGTGTCAACAGGGCTTGGGAAGGTCCAGATTCCATGTCTACAGGATGGGCTCCCGGCCTCAGCCTTGCTGAATGTTGGATTTAGTACAGGGACAGGATCTCAACAATGGGGAAATACGTATGATGGCTGATGGCAATTTAAATAAAAAGTTCACAGAACGCCGCGGTGCTGATGAGCAAAACTCACCTGCACTAGTTTAATCCACTTGCAAAATGTTACTCTCACACTTAGGTCCCTTCCTGGACTTTTTCTTTTCTCTTTGGCTCAGCTGTAAATTATTTCATGGCCGTCAAACACTGTTGTTAAGCAAGTGGGAAACAGGTAAATAAATCCAGTTGTCCCTGCCTTCTTTAACCCTTAAAAAAAAACGTAATAGAAGTTTATAGAAACAAAGATAATAGCAGTGTAGTGCACAGGCTGCATACACGTGGTCCCATATTACTTGCTGGGTTGTTAAAGTGCTGTAGACATCAGAGCTTTAACGCCATAACTGTGAATCCTTCCAGAGATGCATTATCACATACCGTGCACTTAAGGAATGCTTTAAAGCCAAGAAGTAATAGAACCATCTTCCTGCATGGAAGAGGCTTCTGCCCATGAGTCGTTTCCCTTCTCTGAAGTGCTTTTGAACTCCAAAGGGGCTTAGATTGGGGATTACTTCCATAGATTTGACTAGTTGAGCATCTCTAACCCAGATTCTAAAACAAATACTTCCAGGCATGTCAGATGTGTGGGTTAGAATACCTACCCAGTGCTTAGATTGTTGTAAACAGTTTTAATGGGAAGGAAATGAGCCCATTTCCTTTGCTTTGTCTAGCAAATCAGCTTCCAAGTGATGAAGAGGCAGGGAAGCCTTGGTAAGCTTGCTGGCTAGTTTGATATCAACTTGACCCAG
The DNA here is from genome assembly GCF_037038515.1 of Microtus pennsylvanicus. Taxonomy (NCBI): domain Eukaryota; kingdom Metazoa; phylum Chordata; class Mammalia; order Rodentia; family Cricetidae; genus Microtus; species Microtus pennsylvanicus. The sequence continues at coordinate 101,128,929 of NC_134582.1, forward strand.
GCTAGAATCATTTCGGAAGAAGGAGCCTCACCTGAGAACCCCACTAGCTTGGTAATTGATATGGGAGGGCCCCGTTTACTGTGGGAGGTATAATACCTGGGCCAGTAGTCCTGGGTGCTATAAAAACTCATATAAGACTATGAAGAGCAAGTCAGAAACCAGTGCTCCTCCATGGCCTCTGCTGCAGTTCCTGCCTCCAGGTTCCTGCTTGAGTTCCTGCCCTGATTTCTCTAGAGGATGCACTAGGAACTGTAAGCTAGAATAAACCCGTTCCTCCCCTCTGTTGCTTTTGATCATGGTGTTTATCACAGCCATAGAAACCAAGCTGAGACTTTGGGGTGCAGCATTCTTGTATTCTCAGTTACTGTATTTGCTGGAAAACTTGGTATCTAGAACACATGGATTGTCTGACCACACCCTGAATGATTATTGGTTGTTTTGCTTATTCTTTATGTAAGGAGAAGCCATGATGTACCTGTGGATTTTGACCACCATGCTATTTTTCTATCCCACAGAAGCTATGTAGGATTTGTTAGAGGAAGGAGCCGCTTGTTGGTTCCCAGCCACCCAGCTAACTTAGACCTGAAAATAATCACACAGAAACTGTATTAATTAGATCACTGCTTGGCCCATTAGCTCTAGCTTCTTATTGGCTAACTCTTATATTAACTTAACCCATTTCTATTAATCTTTATATCACCACGTGGCTGTGGCTTACTGGGTAAAGTTTCCAACATCTGTCTCCAGCAGATCCATGGCTTCTCTCTGACTCTGTCCTTCTTTCTCCCAGCATGCAGCCTAGCTTGCCCTGCCTAGTTCTGTTCTTCCCTGTCATAGGTTCAAAGCAATTCTTTATTCATTAACCAATAAAAGCAACACATAGACAGAAGGACCTCCCATACCAATTTGTTGTTAGAGAACAGAACTTTATGAAAATGCAAACATAATTTAAAATTTTTTTCCTGAAGTATAAATTGAATCAAAGTAAAAATCCCTGGAAGACCAATTTGAAACTGAGTTGTTCACCATGAAAGTCCTGAAGCATCATTTATAGCTATAATGATGATAGTAGTGCCATCCAGCCTGGTGATTGGCATCTGATCTAATAATCTGCTTAATCATGAATCAGATATTCATTCTGTGGGAGACACTCTTATTAAGCAGTGCTTATACCAGACATTGCCACCCAGAACATTTGCAATTCTTTTTTGCCAACATGTCAGCACTCACTGTGTGCTTGGCTGCTGCGTAAGTAAGTATGCCCAAGGCTTGCCTCTTCCTCCGCATGAGTTCATGAGCTCTGCTAAGTCAGTAATGTCAGCTGGCTTGCTTTCAGGTGCATTAATATAGTGCCTGCAAAATGGTGGTGACATAGAAAATGGCTTATTATACCAGAGCTCAGAGAATGGATTGTATGTGAAGAAGGTGATCGTGGAAGCAGAAAAATGTGCCAGAAGGCTCATAGGAAAGGAAAATAGAATGTCCATACTTAGAAGAGTAACTGCATGGTCGAAGGCTCCATCAAATAATTGAATGGATATATGGTTGGGGGACTGATCAGACGACTCTGAGAGGGAATTAAGGACAAAAGAATTGGGAAGCTAAGATTGCTGACCAGAAATAGGTTGGAGCGTTATGTCATAAATTGAGGTGTTAGAAGAAAATTTGGTGAGGTAGTTAGAGGACCCAGGGGCTCAGGAAAGATAAACCAGCATTGTATGGGCTGGGGAAGAGAATGGGTAAATAAACCTTGAGAACATCTCCCTTATGCAGTATCTTCAGTAGCCACCAAATCATGGCTTTATCCTCAAAGAGGCATTGACACACAGCAACAGTAATTAGAAGCTCTTTACAGAGAGCATTTCTGTTAGAATGGACATTTACCCATGGAAGAGACACATTTTAAACTTAATTTTATTTGCCTGTATATATGTGTATGCCCCAGGAACATGCCTGGTACTTACAGTAGCCATTGGAACTGATACCGAGACTGGAGTAACAGACGGTTGTAAGCCACCATGTGGGTGCTGAATCAAATGGGGGGCTCATAATTACTGAACCATCTCTCCAGCCCCAGAAGAGACTATTGTGACCTGGAGAAGCAGTGGGTCCCTACCAGCTCTTTCCTAATGTGAGTTGGGAGAGACAGGTTCTGTCAAACATGGCAGCCGGTTAGCAGCAAGAGTGGAGTGAGCTTTGACACAGGACTAGGAACTCGAGTGTCTGAGCCTTCCAGGTTTTCTGGAGAGTGAAACCAGATGACTGTATTGGAAAACTCATGCCTCCTAAGTGAGAGGCGGTGGATCCAACCGTAGTTCTAAATTCTGGCTTTATATCTGCTTCGCTTGGGATGCTTGTCTATACCCAACTCTGAGGCTGTATCCCAAATCCACCAAACTGAAGCTTCTAACTTCTAACTTGAGGAGCCGGATATCAGTATCGTGTAATCCTGGGTGGTTTTGTGTGTAGCCAGAGAGACAAAAGAAGTGATTGAGAGTGGAGGGTGGCAGAGTCTAGGTAGGTGCCAGGTACTGAATATTCTCAGCTTTTCTAATCCACATAGTCTCTACTGCAGCCTTTCAGCAGGGTCTTTGAAGCATAGGTGCTACCTACAGAAGGAATGAACCAAGCTGGAGCCCAATGTCTACAAACACACACACACACACACACACACACACACACACACACACGTTTCATTTTGTGTCATATCCAAAGCATTTGAATTTCAAAATATAAAGACAAACCTCAAAGTATGACAAACAGACACGAATTAGGCCCGCAGATCATGTATTGGGGAACTTTTTACTTACAGAGTGAAGAAAAGAAACAGTGAGATGACAATGTCGATAGGAGAGAACCTTCCCCTGTATTGTAGTCAGTCGGGATGGCAAAGTGCAGGCTGGCATTACTGAGTGGCTAGTGAGAGCCACCTGTCTTCTTGCCCGTTTTGAGTGCCCAGAAGTGACCACACAGAAAATGTTTGAATGAACCATTGTGTAGAATCTGCTACTTTGTCCTCTTGCTGCTAATGGCTACTCATCTGAGCAACAACTGTGACATAAATGAATGTTTTTTTCATTCCTCTGTGCCCACTATGACTTTGTTGTCAAATAATGACTTTTCCCTGCAAATAAATGTTCTCTGTAGAAAATAGAGACTGTACGCACTAAGGCCTGGCTGCTCCCTTCCACTTCATGACATATCAGCATCTCCCTGCAGGTTTCCCTGGTTGTTGCCCACTGAGGACCTAAGAGTCAATGGACTGCTCTCTTGTCACCTTCCCCTGTCCATCATAGGAAGTAGATAGATCTACTTCCTGTGATGGGGTAAGCAGATCTATCTACTTCCTGTGATGGGGTAAGCAGATCTATCTACTTCCTATGATGGGGTGAGCAGACCTCATCTTCCTATGATGAGGTAAACAGATCTATCTACTTCCTAATTTCTGCCCTTAGCATTGGCCATCTTACCCTTCCACTCGGTGGTGTGAAGGATCATCTTAGTTATTTTTCAGCTCTGACTAGAGACTGGGGTGAAATCTACATAGGACATTGTAGCTGTTTTATTTTGTCTTCCCTATTGTCACTGAAGAGGCCTCTCTCACAAAATAGCAAGGAACTACTTTTTACACCTTAGAAAACACAGAGGCATGAGAAACGTAGCTCAGTCGTAGAACATTTGTTTGTTGGCTTTTGACTAGTGTGTGGAGTTCTATCCACAGCACTACAGATAGCAAACACAATAATTACAATGCTAGCAGATAAGATTTGAAGCTCTTTCCTGTTTCAATCATATGTCACATCAGTTTTCCAACTGGTTTTTAAACTTTGAGGTTTGTGATTTAAATTCCAGGGACTTTTTTTTTCTCCTTTTTACTAGTCTTTCATTGAGGATTGCTATCTCTGAACCACCATTGACATATTGACAATAGGAATGTGAAACTGTTCACTCTCGATTGGTATTGCCAATGCTTTTAATAAAGCTTCTGATGTTTTCCACACACAGCACAGTAAAGGACCAGGATTATTGAATTAGTTTTCCTTCCTTTTCAGAAGCACTCACCATCTTAGGCCTGTAGCATCAGCCTGCTCTGCAAGCCCATACTTGGTGTGACCCAGAGGATTCTGTGTCTTATGTAAAGGAGCAGATGAGGGAGCAAGGCAAAGCTGCAGGCACAGTGTAGAACTGAAGAGCTCTTAATGATAGCAAAAGCCAAAGGATGTTAGGGAAATGACTGAGAAGCATAGAAGACACATCCTGGCTACTGGATCTCAACTTTAACCATGCCTTGGAAATATGGCGAGCTTGCTAGAGCCCCAGAGAAACAATTACAGCTGAGACGCTGGGGATGACAGAAGCATCAGTCATCCTCATGTGTAGCAAGGGGTGGGTACCATGGCATATCCAACTTGCTGCTTGGCCTTAGGAAGCCCTGGGCAAGCTTTGGAGCCAGGGTCCCTGGACACACATCTTCTCTCCTTCCTCACTCCATTAGCTTCAACATGTGATCTCCCTCCAGTCCTGCTTTAGACGGCTCTAATGCGCCTGGAGCTCCCGAGCCTGTGGCCCACATACCCTCTTCCAGGCACCAGCTTCTTCCCATTACTCTCCTCATGTCTCCAAGCCACCTTCAACTTAGGATACTGAACACTGGAATTCTTTTCCCTCCCTCAGCCTGCCTGTTCTTGAGAATGCCTCACTCCATGGAAGCTGCATCTGCTCCAGTACTGAAGCTGATCTCTGGAAGTCTCTTCCGTTCTTTCCATCCTGCCTCTTAGCTTATGTAATCCAATCCACCCTCTCCCCGCATCCCAGCTTTCCTTGGGGGTTCATCATTTGATTGGGGTGGTTTCAGTAGCCTCTCATACCTCCATGGGAGGGATGGTCTTGGTCTCGTTGGTCTTTATCTTCCATCTCTTTGGGGACCTCTTTCTAAGTCACATTTGGCCATTTGTTGCCACATCATGGAATCACGTGTTCTGCTCACTTACCTTTCCTCTTTCAGGCCAGTTCCTTCCATTCCTTTGTGTTCGTGTGCCTGTACTTAGCCTGCTGCCTTGCCATCCGTAAATGGCACCATTGCCTGCCAGTTCAGTGCTTCTCTTCTACTTTGTGAAAACCTAAGCTGACAAGCAAGGGGGCTACTCCGTTCCAGATGTTTGTCAACCAAGTGCTATCACATTGCAGAGTAAGCTTAATGGCCCCAGTGTTGCCCCTACCCTAGCAGCAGAGTCTAAGAGTGGTGTCTCCTTCTAGAGGTCGTAGACTAAAAGATCAGCAGATATACACGAAACCCACCTTACCATCTGTGTGTCCTTTATAAGGTGTCCTGGCTGCCTCCAACCTTGCCCCTGATTTGAGTGGCCATTTCTCTTTCTTTTAAGACCTGGTCCTCACTGACTCAGGTCCTAACTAACTTCACCATGGACCACTTTGACCCTCACTTGTTAGTTTATATACCTTTAAGTTATTCTGTCGGTATCTCAGTGTGTGAGGTTAAATGACAGCCTTGCAAAGTTAGTTCTCTCCTTCTGCCTTTACATGGGCTCTTGAGATAGATCTAGGTCACCAGCCTGTGCAGAGAGCACCTTTACCCACTGAGCCATCTTACTGACCCTTAATTTAGTGTTTTCATCTTAAACTTCTTGGTTGTTATGACCCTGATAACTTTGAATGTGGTTCTGACTTCCCTCCTGAGGGTCAGTCCCAGCCTGTATTCTAACCTAGCCCTCATTTTCCTTCATTTTCTTTTGACATTATTTTAGGCATAGCTCTCTTAGTGCCCACCAGGTTCTTTCAATTGCCCCTAGGTGGCCCACAAGTCGGTCACTCAGAACCTGATAATCTAGTTTATGGTATCTTGGCCCCTTATCTTTCGGCTGTGGCCTGCCAGTTGCCCAGTTAACTACTTCTTAGACTCCCTACCAGTAGTGAAGCCAGAAGAAGGTATGCTGAAACTTAAACTTACCTCTTTCAGCTCATCCCGCACAGCATGCTGTGTTATGACATCATACTGTTCAACCCTTGTCACTTTTGAGAATCCACGTGAAGAAGTGAAGTCTCATGTTCTTCTTGTAGCAGGTTTATTCAAGAAGTTCCCATCTGGAGACAAGCACTAAGAGAATTTGACTAAACAGCAGAGAAGAGAAGCAAGAGTCTCGGATATTACCTGGCCTCACATGAAACAGATTCTCTGCACACAGGGAACATCACACTGTGTGTTCTATCGCATACTCCATAGACAGACTGAAATGGTCACAATATTGGCAGCCTGGGCTGTCCAAAAGGGAGACTTGCAGTTTTGTTTGGTTTTCTCTAAAAAGGAGTTTAAAGTGAGGTAGAAGGAATGATGGGGATGGACAGCTCCTAAAAAAAAAGAGAGAGAGAAAGAGAGAGAGACAATTAGTTAAACAGTGACTAAGAGGTCTCAATGAAAAGAAGTGAAGAGAGAATTCATGTGTTCTAGCAAACTTGCATACTGCCTTGTTTTGAAACCCAGATACATCCCACTTAGACAGCAGAGCTTCCGCTCTCCATCTCTCCCATCCATGCAAGGGGACTGACGACAAAGGTGACTTGAGGGGCCCTTGTAAGATTCTGGGAGAGACATTTGCCAGGCCATCCTGGTTACAAGTGGGTCATGTGGCATGTTCTACATGTTTACTTTTTAAATGCTTAGAGAATCCGCAGGTGGCCATGTGACTGAGATGTTTGTTTTAACAGGCTGAAAAGCGGGAGGTCACTTGGACATGTGCTCTGATGCAATAGGAAAATACCTAATTACTCCATTTGGGACTCAGCTTTTGGTCTCAGTTAAAACTGCTGAAAGCAAAGCTCAATAATTCCTGATGAGTAGCTCTCCTCATGTTGCCTGTAGCCACATCTTCATTGTATGTACAACCCATGCTGCACTTAGTAAAAGATTTCTTTGTGAAGCTTCTGTGATATGCAGTTGTAGGATGCATCTAGAAAGGCTCTGAGAACCCCAGATCTATTGCAGCATGCTCCCAAAACTGACTAGCAGTATTCTCTGCCTTCCTATAGAATTCGCTGGGAAGTCAAGCCCTGAAAAGCAGGCAGCTGGTTGTTGCACCACACTGCTTCATTGTCATGCATCAGGACACAGACTAGGATTGCTGCTCATCTCTCTTCAGTAGCAGGAAGAAGGAGCAGGGCATCTTGCTGGAAAGCTTTTTGCTTGATTTTCAGTCAAGGGGGCGCTGACCGATGTGTTAGGAACACAGACTCTAAAATGGAGTGACTAGCATGTTTTTCTCTGCAAAGGTCCAGGTGGTCAATACGCTGTGGTTTGTGGGATTTGCACTCTCTGTTGTGACGACTCAGCTCTGCTTTTGGAGCATCAATGCTCTCACAAATGAATGGGTGTAACTGTGTTTCAATAAAACTTTATTGACTTGACTGTATGTGTAAGAGAATCTGGACCTATGTATGGGTTATGTGTGTGTAGGCCATAGGCAGACCTCAGAAGTCATTCCTCATGAATCATTTATTTTTTTGAGACCCTTCTCTTTCATTAGCTTGGAGACTTAGGGTCAGGCTAGCCTATCTGGCCAGAAAGCCTCAGGAATCCACTTATTTCCACCTCTCCAGAGCCAGGATTATGAGCAGATACCATCATGTTTGGTCTCTTACAAGGGTTTTGGGGAATTGAACTTAGGTCCTCACGGCAGTCACTTTGCCAACTGAACAATTTCCCCAGCCCTCAACAAAACCTGTTTATAAGGACAGGAGATAGCCTGGATAGGCCCATGAGCCATAACTTACTACCCTTTGTTCTACATTCCAGAGAATATGCCACTGGCTGTATAACTGACTTCAGAGGAAGAATATTGAGGACATTCAGATAACTCTGTTGAAGTGTTTATTATTTTTTTCATAGCCAGAATTCTACTGTGTGTGTGTGTATAGTTTGTTGTCATAAATAGTGCTGTTTCCTTTCAGGGGGCGGGGAGGCTCAACCCACATAACATTATTTAATTACCTTTACCTCCTTCTTTCCCAAATCATTTGGAGTAGCTTATGACAAAGGTATATGTAGGACTGGGTATAACTTGGCGGTAGAACGTACGTTTAACTTGCATGAAGCTCTAGTGCTCTCCAAAATAAAAGAAGAAGAAAATTAAAGGGCATGTGCGATTTTGGGCTATCCAAGATTGCCATTTCTTCCCCACCTGCTAGCTCAAGTTGGTAACAGGCCATTTCTGAGACTGTTCAGCCTTGGGGCACTTCCTAAGTTGATTTTTGGCATCTTATCTTGACAAGCATAATTTCCTTTTGGGAAAAAATAATGCCCTAGTGTGTTACATCAAGTCTCCCACTGAAGGAAGTGTTAGTATTCGTCATTTTTATTTTGACTGAAGTAGAGCCAAGAACCATCCACCAGCTAAGTGGGTGTAAAGGAAGGAAAGGGAAAATCATAAGCTAATGAAAAGTCTGGTGGACGAGTGTTCAGATACACTCTGAGGCTCATAGGACTAGCATTTCATTAGCCAAGGGAACTGTTTCCTTTTCCTCAAAGACACACTTCTGCTCTGCTGGCAAAGAGAAAAGGGGATTATATCACGTCAGGGAGGTAGTTGCAAGTGCTGCTTGTGAGGACGGAAGAGACGGACTTTTGCAGGAAAAGATGGCCATCAGTGGGCGTCAGAATGTGATCCAACAAAGCCAATTGATCGGAAACACTTTCCCATGGAATTGTTCCTCTCAAGATAGTTTTCCTACAGACCTGTTCCCTACTTCACAACTATGACTGTGTATAAGTGGCTTTCATATGCGACCTTAATTATGATCAGCTCGAAGTCAGATCCCTGGCAATCAGGAGGTATATGGTGGATATACTCAAGAAGACTTGAGTAGGTAACAAATTCTTCCCTAGGTCTCATGGATACTTGCCAAGGATTCATTCCAACAGAAGCAGCCTAGTTTCATGTTAGTCGGATATCACAGGCATTATGAGCCACTTGCATGACAAAAGTGTAAGACGTAATAGAGATTGATTCCATGCTGAACAAGAGATAGATAAAATGAATTCTACAATAAGAAGAGAAAGTATTCTGTGTCTAGTCTGAAAACACTTAATCAGTTTTGTACATTTAGAATACGACTCACCTAAATGGAGGAGAAAACATCTCCAGAGTGCCCTTATCAAGCTGGGATCCTCATTCACTCCTGGTGCAGTGGAAAACTGGAAGGAACAGTATTGTGACAGGGTACAGGCTGACCATATCAAGGCCCTAAGTATGTATATAATTTGATCCTGAAACTAGACATTCATATTTATTTCTTAAAATAATACAAACTTTCAGGCTTATAGAAATGTTTGTGTAGAGATTGCCATTGAATCAAAACTTGGTGTGTAGTCTGTATACACATTCAGTCCCAGCACTCAGGGGGCTAGAGCAGTGGTAGAGCAAGTTCTAGGCTAGCCTTGGGTATGTAGTGATGCCCTGTCTCAAAATAAATAAATAAACAGAAAGAAATGATTTGCAGAAACATTTGAATTCCTAAAGCTTTGGAGTTGCAGAGCTCCTCACAAGTGAATGAGAGTCTTTATACACAAGCACGGAAATTTGACAAGGATGAAATATGAATTGAAAAGCAAATGTCACAACAATCAAGGACAGACTCCTACCTTCTATAGTAATAACTCCATATGTGTATTGTGTTGTATGTACACATGTGTGCACAAAACTGACATGGAACCATATAGGCATGCAGTGACAAAGAAGCTTCTTTACACGAGGAGTGTGATGGGAGAAACCCTTGTCACAGAGCCTGGGGGGCAGGCCCAAGGTCTTGAGTAAAGTCTGGGTTTAGCTTGAGAAGAGCCCCTCGTTCTAAGTAGAGGGCCTGTCTTTTCCTAGCTGCCTGTGGGGCCTGTGACTGTTCATGCTTCTCTGCCTTCAGTACATCACTGATTCATTGCGTCATTGTTGTTGTGTATGTACTGTGTACAGAATACACCATGCTGGTCCCTGGGGCTGTAGGACAGTTTCATAATGAAGGTTCGCCCACAACTGCAGGCTCAAGCAGGCAGACTCCAGATGTGCCAGGCAGCCTGGTGCAGCCCCAGTGCCACTCAGTAGATTCTAGTGCTTGAGGGTCAGTTGGGAACTTAAAAACAGAGCTGAAAAGACCCCAAATGGGTGCTGAGGTTTCTTTCTCCTCACTCTGGTTTCTAGGTGTGTACTTGGAAATAGTTTGTGATGATAATTAGCTTCACTTACAAAACCTTCTAGGACAGCGGGTCTCGACCTATGCGTTGTGACCCCTTTGGCAAAACTCTTCTACCTCCAAAATTATTTACATTACTATTCATAGCAGCAGCAAAATTATAGTTATGAAGTAGCAACAAAAATATCTTTATGGTTGGGGGTCACCACAGTGTGAGAAACTTTATTAAAGGTCACAACATTAGGAAGGTTGAGACCACTGTTCTAGGAAGAGGCAGCCTGCCTGCTACATTACAGTTGACAGATGTAAGTGTCAGTTGACTGGTATCCATTTGCACAGAGTAATTGTCTATTTATAGATAAAAATGCACACACACACATACATGTATTTTTTGCTACCTGTCAACTCAAGTATTTGTGGTTTTTCTTCCACAGAAAAAGCAAAGGACAAAAGATCTGTCTCGGGTGTTTCACTCCTACAATCCATATGATCACAAGGTAAGAGAAGCGTGTGATTAGTGTGTTTATGATTAGAGCGTCTGTTGACAATCCCTCTTCCAGGAAATGGAGGGGAGGGCATGGCTGTGATGCCTCCCAGACCTGGATCTTTCTAAATGGATAGCACAGTTTTCACTGGTTTGTGACGATTTTGAAATGCATGACCAGGTACATTTATTTATATTCCTATTTTAAAGTGCCTTCTAAATTAAACAAAATTTCTATTTCTGAACTGAATTGCTTACATTTTTTTTTTCAAATTAGAATGTAGTTACAGGGTTCTAGAGCTGTTGCTCTGTGGAAGAGCCCTTTCCCAGCATGCAAGAAGCCCTGGGCTCACTTCCCAGAACTACCCCAAAGCAAGTCCAGCCATCACTCTTGGTGAAGTGTCAGATCCTGCAGAGACAGTTCAAGTGTTCTCTTGAGATGGAAGTAGTGGTTACTGTTTTAGTTTATTGATGTTCTCTTTTGAAATACTGTGGCGAGTGAGGCAGGTTTTGGAATGGCTAGTGACAGTTGAAACGTTTGCTTTCAAGTCTTAATTCTTCATTGTTCTGATATGTATCATGAATCAAATAATGTGTACAAGCAGCAGCACAGGGCCTGATATCTGGAATGCCCTTTTCAAGACTAGCAAGGCAGAAGCCCAAGATGCAAGGGCTCCTGTGCTCCCTTCTCCTGCTGGGGAAAGACCCAGAGCCATTCCTGTTGAGTTTGTGCCCAAACTTTTGACCCCTGCATTTTAAGAACTTCAGTTGCATTTTCACCTTGAAGCATTTCAACCCCATCTTTGTTAAAGGTAAGGTCTCCTGTGAAAAGTGCAAACATCAAGGGTTGAAGAGATGCCTTGGTGGTTAAGAGCATTGATCGCTCTTCTAGATGACTCTGGTTCAATTCCCAGTGCCTACACAGTGGCTCACAACTATCTGTATCTCCTACCCCAAGTCATTCAGAGCCCGCATCTGGCCTCCGCAGGCACTGCACACAAGTGGTGCATAAACATAATGCAGTCAGAATACTCATACACATAAAATAAAAAATATATTTTTAAGTTCAAAACTCATGTGTTTGGGGCCAATATTAGAACTCCTAGTGTTCTATATCTTCATAGAGCAACACATCACAGGTTTTCTGAGGCTTGTATGAAAAATCTGTAGATGAAATGTTTCAATAAATCTGTTAATTTGAGGTGATTTCAAAAGGAAACAAACAAACAAGTCACGAATTAAAATGCTACTATAAATCTGAGTCTTTATATGAACTTGTAGGCAGACATGGTGTGAAGTTATTCATCCTGCCAAAATAACTAATGTAAAAAAACCTCATTGCTCGGTTGAGAATAGAGAGATGTCTAGACTCAAGAGACAAAATGAGTGCGCCAGCAGTTGATGGAACCTCAAAGAACTTAGAATTTCTAGTGTAACAAGGGGCTAATTGACTTTAGCACCAGTAGATTCTAAGGGAAGTATTTGTGCTTTGTGGAGATGTGTGACCCCCAAAACTATTATTTCAGAGGAATGTTTTCCGGCCTCAGTCAGTTACTTTGCAGAAAGGAGGGGTTGGTTTAAAAGAGTCTGGGAGCCAGTAACATCTGGAAGTGTGGTGGGAAGGTGATATAATAGTTGTGTGACAGCGGTGGCCCAAGACCCCCAGACTGCTGTGGGGATTGTTGCCCCCTCCACGAGGCTGTTTAATTGGCATAAGTGCACTAATGACTGAAGTTAGCATTTAAGAACAACAAATTTTCAAAAGCCTTGCAAATCAAAGGTTTCCCTTGAGTTGTCTGAATTTTTGCATCTTCTATCATTTTTAAAATTCACAGATGAGGGAAATTCCTTTATTCTTTTATTAAAACTCTTAATGGAGCCTAGCCATCTGTAGCTCCTACTGACTTCCTCTTCATATCCTTTGTGGCGTTGTATCAAAGTCACCTCAGATGATTTTGGCTTCATCTTGTGAGAACTTCATTCCCCTACAAATTAGTCATTGGCAATGAAGAATCGACTAGAAATGCTAGAAGGAATTCCTTTTGATCTCTGTTCTCGGATTAGCAATAAATTATTATAAGGAGCTAGCCTGCTAGAGAAATGATTTTAAGCCCATAAAAGTTGGTCTGTTGGCATTCTCTTTTATTGCATATGTTTGTAGAGAAGGGCAGGGGTGTTGGAGGCAGCTCCAGCCCTTTAGTAACCTCCTCTAAGACTCTAATGTCTATGCTGGCAAATTTTAATGACACTATTTTTCCTTCATCATTTATTGTAATGTACACAAAGACTAAAAACACAGGAAGACATGATCATGTACTGTCTTCTCAATCTGAGAGTGTGTTTCTCCCCCTACCATAAATAGATAATAGGGACTTGTGTTTCACACTACTTTGTCATTTTAATTATCCAATTACAGCCAGACAAATCAGTTTTCTAGGTAGATAGCTTTGAGTGTAAAATGTTTTACAAGATATGATTAAAGTTGATTCAAATATCTCATGCTCAATGAGATTTCTGGAGTGATCTTTAGAAAAATATACATGTGTATTGTAAATGAAACCTTACACAGAATAAAACATAGCTTGTCTAGAAACTGCTTTTAAAAACTTCTAAGGAGAGGATACGGTGCATGAAGTCAGCTGGACCATGTGTTGACAATTATGGAACCTGAGTGACGGCTTTGTGGGGGTTTGTTCTTCTGTGTATTTTTCTATATGATTGAAACTTTCCAGAATCCTCGAGATGGGAGACTAAAATAAACGTCGGCCAGGTCATGAGAGTGAATGTGCTCATATTCTTCTCTCTGGCCAGGCTTTCACTGTTCATTTTTCCCTTGATGTCCTTGTGTGCCGAAGAAGAAAAACTCAGTGTTTCAGTGGGTCCATTATGCTGAGTGAGCTCAGAAGTGAAGCTGCCGGGCCTCAGCTGGCGTCATTTCCTGGGATTTCATCCCAAATTACAGAGGGTCAGGGAAATGATAGCCTTGCCTACTGGTAAGTGCTAAAACAGTTGTCATTACAAAGAGTAGTTAGTGTTCCAGCCTCATCTCTGTGAGTCAGGTGTGTTTGCTCTTCTGTCACTCTCCCCCCTTCCCCACAGCCAGGCTGCTCCTGCCTCAGCCCAGATGTAGGAAAGTCACCAGGTTAAACAAACATGCTGTTTCAGTGAGGCCAAGCTTGTTTCTTAATCACACCCTAAAGCTTTTGTGTAGGTGGTAAATGGTCTCTCAGTTTTCTCTTAAATGCTATTGCAAAAGCAAACAAAGCTGAACAGCAATGTGTGCACCTAAATAGATGTTAGGAAACATTTCTCAACCTGAAATTGTGACTGGGGACCTGGAGCGCTTTCATTTTGGACCATTGTTTCTCCCTCTTAAAGAGGTCGTTGTCAAGGATTTTACAGGAATAACTTTCTAAAAGACCACTTAAACAGTTTTGACCAACACATACTCTCTTTATCTGTTCTAAGTGAAGGAATATCAGGAAAGGCAGCCCCCAAAATAGCAAAGAATCTGTTCATATTTTATCCATTTTTGCCCTCTGCTATTTTGATAACTGAAGTTTCTGGTTTCTGAAAACAGCATACTAACTGCCAGGAGAGATTTCCCACCTGCGGGCCTTCCAGGGCATGTAGTGTCAATCCAGAATTGAGTTTTTCCTTTCTGTGAGCCACAGGTAAGTTAGGCAGGCTATAATTAGAATATTCCTACTAAATGCATGTCAGTTAACATGTGCAGTATATCTTTATCCTGAAGAAAATATATGCACATAAAAGATGCATTTCTCTTTCTCTTTGCCTTTCTTTTTCTTTTTAGATTTTATCAGAATTTATGTGTTCAAGGGAAATCTAGGTTTATTAGTTAAACACAGATGTTTATAATCTGCTAATGTAAAAAAGTCATGATAAAATATGAAACCACTCTGAAGGAAAAAGTTAGAAAACTCGGTGCAGATCTGTAGCAGCTTTGAACATCTACAGAGCTGAGTAAATTCTAAAGCAGTTAATCTGAGTGGATTAATCTGTCCCCACTAAGGCATCTGTAATGTGTTGCTGCTGTAGCACTCTAGGTTTTGTGAGGCACATCTTATCTATTCTTTAGCAGATAGCTGTGTTATGAGTTTTTCTATAGACATAGACATAAGCTAATGGAAATGCTTCAGGAAAAAAATCACTGTACATCATCTGCATTTGTTGGAGTGAGCCTTTTCTTTGTCTTTTGGTGATGGCTATTATTTTTATATTTATTTCGTAAAATTGCAAACAAATTTGTGTATCTCAGAAAATAGCTGCGTGTGAGTGCACTTGACAACTTCAGTTCCAAACAGAAGGAAGATGAGCACAAGCATTTGTTTATAAATTGGAATCTTGCTTATGCAGTGATCTGGCTAAATCAAAATATAGCTCAGAATTGGCTGAAGATCCAATGTGGCCAAGACTGCTCAGAGGACAGTTTAAATCCACCCCCTCTCCCCCACCCCCACACACCACGACCCTCTCATTTTACCTTTGGTCCCTCATCCACTAACAGTCCATTCTTTTGTTTAAATCCATCCTAACCAGTATACATGCCTGCTTGCCCAGTCCACAAAGTCAACTCCAACAGCAAATTAGAAAAGGCTAGTTATTGCTTCAGTAATCCAGAGCTCTAGGAGGAAAAGCAAGAGTGGACATAAAGACTAGCGTCTGTTAATAGGACCTCTGAAGGTGCAGCTGCCCAGGACCACTCAATTTAGACCCCAGGACTCAGATACCTAATGCATTTTAACAACCCCAGGGTTAATCATAGGATTCGTTTATATCATGAGATACATACTTTGTTTGAAAACAATGGGGATGCATATATTCTATTTTTGGAAACACTGGTGCTGTGGGGGTGGGGAATGTACTTGTCTTAAGGCCTTTTAGGAGTGGTTTGAGTAGGTGAGGTGTTACCATAAGGAATGTTGGGATGTGTGTGAGCAGTGAGATGAGGAATGCAGATGTGAGCATAAGAGATGAAGCGTGTTGACCAGTATGGCCCACACCAGTTATTTATAAGTCAGGTACTGTGAAACATATGAACTTTTTTTTTTTAAATTATTGTATTTTCATCATAAAGACTGTTTGAGGGCTGGAAAATACCTCACTCAGTTGAGAAAATGGTTACTGTCTAAGTGTAAGGACCTGAGTTCAATTCCCAAAACCCAAATCAAAGAAAAATGGGTATGGTAGCATTCACTTTTAATACCCGTGCTGGGGCTCACTGTTGAGGGAACTGCGGGTTGCATTCCTGCCGCCCTGCTCCCGGCCGTCTGGCTAGCTTATGCCCTGAAATAATTACACAGAAACTGTATTCATTTAAACACTGCTTGGCCCATTAGTTCTAGGCTCTTATTGGCTAGCTCTTACATATTGATCTAACCCATTTCTAATATCTGTGTAGCACCACGAGATGGTGTCTTACCAGGAAGGATTCTAGCCTACATCCGTCTGGGGTCGGAGAATCATGGCGACTGCCTTACTTGGCTTCTTTATCCCAGCATTCTGTTCTGTCTACTCCGCCTACCTAATTTTCTGTCCTATCAAAGGGCCAAGGCAGTTTCTTTATTTAACCAATGAAATCAAAACAAAACAGAAGACTCCCACATCAGCTCACTACCAACTAGCCTATTTGGTGACCTCTAGACCAGTGGGAGACTAATTCTCAAAAGTCAATAAAGGTGGACAGCCCTTGTTGAGCTTTAGTTGACCTCTGACCTCCACAAGTGCATACACCCATGTGCACATGTACCTCACCTAGGCATACCCACATTTATGTGTGTATGTGCACACATATGGGAAGATTACTTCAGGAGCTCATTAGCTAGCTCACTGGTACAGTGTCTCCAAGTATGCACAAGGCCCTTAGCTCGCTCTTGGTACACTGCCCGCCTGCCTACTTCAAAAAAAAAAAAAATGAAAGATTACTCCAAGCCTAACATGAGGTAATTATAATGATGTTTTGGTACATTTTATTTGTGTGTCTATGAATGCGTGTTTTCATGTGTATGGGCACATGTGTGCACAAACGTGAAGAGCCAAAGTTGATGAGGCAGGGTCTCTCACTGAACTTGAAGCTGGCCTATTCCAGCTGGTCTCGCCAGCCAGTTTACCAGAAATCCACAAAGTCTGTATTTCAGGCAGTCAGCACATCTCCCTAGCTTTATATGGGCCCTGGAGAATCTACCGTATCCCACACCCTTGCATGTCAAGAACTTTATCCACTGAGTCCAGCCCAAGAGGTTTTAGTTTATTATGTTACTGTATGTGTATATGTTTTTACCTACATGTATGTCTGTGTAACATGTGCACGCAGTGACTGTGGAGGCCAGAAGAGAACATGTGATTCCCCTGGAATCAGAGTTACAGGTGGCTGTGAGCCCCGATATGGGTTCTGAGAATTGGATCCAGTCAAATAACCACAGCTCTTAACCACTGAGCAATTTCTCATCACACCCCAGCATGATTTTTTCAATACAAAAATAAATACAAAAATTTATTTCAGTAACCCACACTTTCCAAGACTACGTTAAGAACATGTTTATACAAACATGTCTGGAAATCTTATCTACTAGTGCTTGGTGAAGTTTTATACAATAAAGTTATTATATAAAATAATACAATAAAAAATTAAAATATGAGGTGAAATTTTAGCAGTTCTGCTTTGAGCAGAAGTATCCAGGGGAAGTCCTCACCAACAGTCTTGGGCTGTGTCCTTTCTTCCATAAGAGGTTAGGAATCTTGGTGACGTCAGTTTCATAAATACTTGCATCATACCTTGTAAGCAAATGTATAGTCTTGGCTCAGATGCCCTGTGGTGATGTCCATTAATCAGATGCCGTAGAAATGCAGAACAGCAGAAATCTTGTGCCCAGCTCCTGCTGCCTGAGGATTGATGGCTGCCTCCACACTGAAGGAAGCATTCACTGCTCTGTCAGTCCTCACCCCCTCCCCCATGCTCCAACATAACACAGCATCCGGGTGCTGTGAGCTGTGCTTCCAGAGAGAGATGGGATTTGGATCCCTGCCTGCTGGCCCTACAGAACCTCGAGCTATCTGCTGTCTGGAAATAGCGAATTCAGTTTTTAATTGATCCGGCACTCTATGGTCGCCAGATTTCTCATGGCATGTGCAGATAAAGAAACAAGTTATTGATCTGGTGTGTCGATGCCGTGCTTAAAACAGTACTGTAGCAGATTGCCCAAGGCCATGTGCATGTGACTCTATTTTCCATCTTTGGCAAAGACAAAAGTGCTTTTAAAGTAATTTGACGGATGTTGCTAAATATCAGGAGATTTTGAATAAATGTCTAACTGACAGCATTTCCTTACTGTTACATTGACACACATCCTTACACAAAAGTCACACTCAAGTTGTTGCCTCAGAATATAAGGATGTGAAATCTTAAGAAAAAATTAAATTCATCCCCTCAATTTCCCTCTAAAGACAAACAAACAATCTGGCCACAGAATAAAGCCCACACAAACAACCCTTTGAATATAAAATCGACTTCCATTTATTAAAATGCCTTCCTTCTGGAGATAGCCTTGTGATTGTCACCACATCTGCCTCCACAGCTCAGTGGTTTCCTGCTTTCACGGTGTCTCATCCCTGCTAACCTAATCCAACAGCTCTGGCTTTCTTTTAACAACATCACATTTAAATTGCAGGTCATGTTTCCTTGAGCCTAACTTTGGTATTATTTGTGTATATTTTCCTTTAAATGGAATATTGAATTTGAACATTATGTTTTCCATGTCTGTCCAGTTCATTTGGCCACTGCAGCTGCAGGGATCGGTAGGTACAGGTAGAGCACAGGACAGCGATCATGATGCTACTAAAAATGCTGCACCCTGGGACCACAGGTCTACCAGTTAGCCCGAGAATTTACAGTGAGAATGAGCACCAAAGAGATCTTTATTATGGCGTGGGTTATATTAAAACAACCATTAAAGGCCCACCGTGTAGCTGGCGTCTCTCTCAGAGCTTTGTATACGCATGACTTATTCAGCCTTCACAGTAGTAGCCCTTGAAAGAGAGTGCTCTTCAGCTAGTGGGATGGCTCAACAGGGAAAGGTGCTCGCTACACAAACCTGGTAGCCTAAATTCAATCCCCAGAATCCTTTTACACGTGGAGGGAGAGAGCTGACTCCAAAACGTTGCCCTTTGACCTCCACATACATTCTGGATCACACATAACAAGAAGGTTAGACTTCTTGTACCTTGTCCCACCCGTGAGGAGCCTGGAACAGAGAGGTTAAGTAACTACTATAGGCCACATAGCTAGACTTTCTGGAAGCCTTGCTCCAGAGTATATGCCCATTACTTGTGTGGCACAGATAAGTGGAGATTGGCTGTAACCAGTCCTCTAAGAGGTGGTTGATAAACACAACTTACATTCAGGACTGAGGGAGACCTTCTTCCTTCTCTCTCCTCAACCCCAAATCTCAGTCCACACAGAGGTATAAACAGGAATAAGAGACAGGACAGGTCCCCTAGCCTGAATAATTCAAAATCAGCTTGGGCAGAGGAAATAGGCTCCCGCTGAGTCCAGGAGCTGACATGCCGCAGAAGGTAGGTGCACAGAACTAGTGAGCGGCTCTTGGCCACTCTTGGCTTTGCAGCTCCCATAGTTCCAATAGTGCACTGTCTGACTTCCTCCCTCTCCTGGGCCTGTCTCCTGCTGCTCACACTAATGCTTGCCCTCTGCCCTCATGTTGTACTGTTTACAGCCACCTGAACTCCAGCCCCAGGGGCTCCAGTGCCCCCTTCGGGTCTCCACAGACACCACACACACGTGCACATCCCTTCCCCCACAGCCAGGACTGTTACACAGAGAAACCCTATCTAGAAAAATAAATCAATCAATCAAAAAAAAAATTGGTCAATAAATCTTTGAAAAAAAAAACCTGTCAGACCTTCCCTTCATTTCATTTCCTGCCTAGAGGACGTGTCTTTCTCCATGACCAGAGCCCTGAGGCGACAATGGTCAGACACAGCTTATCAGATATTTACTTGTTTATTTAAGAAAACAACTCACTAAGCTCAGTCTCTCACAAAATTTATGGAAACATATTAACCTGGAAAAATCTTTTTTCTTTCGTTTTTGGTGGTTTTGTTTTTTTTTTTTTTTTCTTTAAGACAGGGTTTTTCTATGTGGCTTCGGAGCCTGTCCTGGAACTCACTACGTAGACCACACTGACCTTGAACTCACAGACGCCTGTCTCAGCCTCCTGAGTGCTGTGATTAAAGGCGTGTGCAAACACTGTCTACCTGGAAAAGAAAAATATTTTAAGTTGCTTGAAAATATAAAGAGAAATTTAAAAGTGTTCATATCATATTTTCAAAAAAGAAGAATTTTAACTACCTCTCTAAGGATGGTACAGTTTCTAAGAAGTGCAGCTTATCATAAACTAAAATTAGTGGCTTATTTTTAGCTGCTTGTTTTATTGAGATGTGTTGCAAATGTCTGCTGGCGACACCCCCATGGTCCACTCTGGAGAAGTAAGGGGCTTGCTGCTGACTTGGCTTGCACTCGCTCGGCTGCAGGGAGGCTCTGGAGAGCCCTGTGATTGGTAGTGTCTGGGTAGATCTGTGGGGGGAAGGGACTCCCTAGGCCCGATTCCTCTTCCACATCACATCATTAAGTGACTGAAAGGCCTCATTTGTGGGCCACATTAAGTGATTGTTACCTTTGAGGTTAGATTCTGAGTCGCATGAAACCATTGGCAGAATTCTGTCCACAGAGAATTGGTTGGGAATGGGAAGTATTCCCGTGGGCCAATTTCTCAATCCCTCTGGGGCCTGTTTGTTTTTACAGATTAAGAAGATATAGTTACAATAAGCATTTATGGTACTTTTTGAAATGTATATTTTAATACTCTTATGGAGAGTGTAGAGGTAGAAACAGAGTCTCACTCTGTAGCCCAGCCTGTTCTGGAACTTCTGGCAATCCTCCTGCCTTAGCATCACAAGTACTGGGCTTACACTATGTGCAGCTTCCCTAGTTTTCTCTTGAATTTGGAGAACATTGAGTTTCAACATCTGAGAAGAAATAAGTTCCCAACTGGTGCTAATGATGGTGAAGGGTTTCTGTTTCCAGCATTTAGTCTATTGGTACCTTTTAAGGCTTAAATGTATCTCTTTTTAAAAGTACTTTTTACTTGTTCTTTGCTCAAACCTCTAGATGTATCTTGAGTGCAAATGAAAGTACAAGAATTGTAAAGACCGAGGTCCTTTGCACAAGTGTATTCCATCTTAAATCGTTGGCAAGTATAATAGTCTAGGTATTTTGTGGGAAATAAAATTCTCTAACTTAATTTTGGCTTCTTAAAGCTACTTATTTGTCTTTAGTATCTTATTTGTTGTTATAATTCAATGTAAACTTGAAGCTTTAAGCAGTGTAACAGTGGTTGGGGTCTCTGCCTCCCACCCTCTCTTCCCATTACTAACTAGTTTCCTTCTCTTTTCTCTTGTCCTCATTTTCTTGCCCTGCAGTCTGGTTCTCTTTCCCTGGTCCTAGCTCAGATTCCTGTTTTATTAATATTTTCCCACAGAGTTGCTTAGATGACCTGGCTTGTTGCCCTCCTCTGTGTCATTTCTGAGCTCTGCAGCACAGGGCGTCGTATCTGGATTCTTCTTCCACGGGAGAGATGTGTCCATCTTTCCTGGTGAGAGCGGACGAATAGGGCCCCTTTGACTCACATTGCTGCTGCTATACAGGAAAGAATGGGTATTCTCGACCTCTTGAATACTTACTCATCCTTCAAGGCACACATTAGTTTTACCTCTTTCAGATCTTGTCTAATACACAAGGAAGATTTTCTCCTGCAACTGTAACTTGTGTGTGTCTCTGCTATCTGGCACCCCATGCTCTTCTTTCTTGACAGAGCAGGTGTGATGCTTGAAGTCCTATAGGACATAGAGTGAGGTGGCAGCAAGGATTTACTTTGTATTTATTTTTCCTTTGTCGCATGTCCACCTTATTTACTGTGAGGTCCTGAGAATTGGGACCCTGACTTATATTTCCTCGCCTTCCACTCGGAGAAGACCTGAACTGAGGGTAGTTTATTTCTTACTGTGAAGTGCATTATTCATACCTTAGAATGCAGGGTGTTTCCTCCTCATCCCACAGCATATGCCGGGCTGAAATTCAGTCCTTTTGTTCTGGTTTGGGGCTCTGTGGGGGAGGGGGACACCGTGGGGATATGGCGACAGCTCAGGAGGGTGAGTCATCATGCATACGCTCTGCTGTGGGAGACTGTACGAAGATAGTTTTTCGTTTTCAGTTATAAAACAGACAGTACATGTACCGACACCATATTCAAAGAAAGTGTCCCTGCTGGTCCTGTTCTGCAGGCTCCTAGGCCCCTCTCCAACGGCAACAGTTGTTTCTGGTTTTGTGTGGATGCTTCTAGAGTTATTTTGCAATATAGATACTTGCTTTTTAAAATTTAAACATTAAAGCACTACAAATGACTATATTTCTTTTTTTCACTTTACAGTGTATCATGGAGATTGTTTTGATCATTACGTAAAGAACAGTCACATTCTTCTTGCAAAAAGTAGCAACATATTCCAGACCAGATGTTGACCATATTTATTTAAGAGTACTCTTATTGACATATCTTGGAGTGGTTTCTGGTCCTTTAATCTTAGAGTGTTGTACCATAGAATCTTGTAAATATGCCATCCCATGCCTGTACCACCATTACCTACCTGTAAGAAAGCACTAGAAGAATGTCTGGCAGTTAGATGTGTGCATTTTAAGTCATTGTTGGTATCATCAGGTGCCCACTCTACTCGATTCTCTCTGTCATATTTCTAGCAGAGCTAGAGCTTATTTCCTCACACTTGACACACTGTGTCAACTAACTTTTTTAATCTTTTCTTTTACTCTTGTGAGTGTATTTTCTCAGTTATTATAAATAACCCTAAAAATAAGATTTGGTGTTTAGTTGTAAATAGCTACCTCCATGTTACAAGCCTCCGACTCTTACACATACTAGCTATGTGATATTGACAAGATGCAAGCTCTTCACCTACATTTCTTCCTCTATAAAATGAGAGCACCGCTCTGTTTCACGCTACCATGCTGTCTCTTCCATGTCTCACCATGAATTTATACAGTGCCGTGAAAGATAAGAGATGTTGCTTGTTCGAGTGGTACACATCAAGATGAGAGATTCTAACCCATGCAGGGAAAGTGTATCTTTGAGTGTTCTGCTTTGAGTGCTTGATCCCCAGTTAGTGAAACTCTTTAGGAAGGATTAGGTATGGCCTTGTTGAAGAAGGTATGTCATTGCCAGAGGGGACTTTGAGTTTTCAAAAGCCCATGCCATTTCCAGTTAGCTCTCTCTCTACTTCATGCCTATGGATCAGGATATAAGCTTTCAGCTACTTCTCCTGCACCATATATGCCTGCCTGCTGCCATACTCCCTGCCATGATGGTTATGGACTCTAACCATCTAGAACCATGAGCCCCGATCAATATTTCTTTTATAGGTTGCCTTGGTCTCGGTGGTGTCTCATCCCAACAATAGCAAAGTAACTAAGAATGAACCCATGAGTTTACTATTGAAAGGACTGTCAATGGATAAAGTACAATAGTGCACAGCACATAGCGGTTGCCTAGTAAATAGCTGTTACTATAATGAACGAGGGTGCTAACCCACCACTGATACTTACTGTACAGTACGTTGTCAATAAATATGGTTGCTAGTGTAATAGACTTATCAGAATGTGATTGTGCTCCTGTTCAATCTCATTCCCCATACCTAGCACAGCGGCAAATGGGAAGTGCTGAGTGAATGTGAGTTGCTGGAGAAATAGTCATCTGTTTCCTCCTCCAAAGCTTAAGCAGAGCATTGTAGGACTCTTAGTCCTTCCTGGGTAGCAGATCCAGCAGCCATAGACCTTGGGGTTCTGTGGTCTTATTCCCACTCTACCCCAAGTCCCCTACATGCATTGACTTTTTCACAAAATGCTTGATTTCATTTATCAGTAAACGAGTCCTCTGGAACTTAGGTTAAACACTTAAGAATCTTTACTCATAAAACCAAAAACCTTACATTGAAAGGGTTTATCGAAATATCGTCCCTGAGAAATTTTTCCCAAAGGTCTGTTTGGGATACTATTAAGTATTACACAGGTTTTATATTCATCTTACCTTTGGGGGTTTACATTTTTATTGTAATTTTTACAACAAATGCATTCTTGGACTATTGTTGAGTATATTTCCATTCTAGGGAGGAGAAAGTGTTAAAGGCTTCTGTTTTGCAGTACCATGAATTTCTTACTTGGACTTGAACTTGAAGGAGATGACGTCTTCTTCCAAGATCACAGGAAATGGCCTGAAGAGCATCTTCTTTACAACATGGGCTCTGCTCCTTTAAGCCGGGTTTGAATTTCAGATTCTTTCACGGCCATTGGCAATAGACTTCATTTAACTTGATGACATGTATTTCAATATTTCTATATGACATAGGTCTCTCTTTCAATCTTTTACAATTTAAAAAGGAAACAATACTGATGTAGTTACTTTAAAAAGAGACATGAAATAAAAATATGGAGTGTTTTTATAAACATTAACAAGTAGGACGATATGAGAGAAGACTGGCAGATGTGTGGATGGTACATAAGGTAGTAGCATGCTAGGGTCACGTGGCTCAGCTAACATGAGATTAGCTGGCATAACCCGACTCTATGACAGCCCCACTCCTAAGTGCACTTCTCCAGTGCCTTAATCATACTGTAGTGGACCGGAGTTGTCTGAACCTGCCCATCCCAGCACAACCAGACCTCTCCCGGGGCCCTGTGGGAAGTCTGCAGTTCTCCCCCTTCCTATGAGTGCCGAATATGGCTGGAGTTCACTTTAGTGTATCACAGAGGTCCACTTACCACAGGTCCATTTGCCAATGTGTGTATCTGATTCCACAATCACCTTTTACTTTCTTGGAAAAGATAAGGTCAAAACCTGAAAGTTTGCTCTCAGAATTGAGGCGAAGCTAGTGTCTCCTGTTAAACACCACCTGTCCCTGAGGTGAGGCGTAGGACAGCAGATTTATCCTGCTCCCAGGCTGTCACCAAATGAGTGCCCCGAAGGCCAACAGCCACTAACACTTGAGGTCTAGGGGAGCTGAGCTAGGTCTCTAGACTGATGGTTAATTTACTTGGCCCCCTTTTTTGTACTGGAGACGTTTGAACCTAGACTTGGCAGTGGGAATTCAAAAGTGTTCATTTTTACATGGAGCGAATTGTTTTTTATTCCTGAATGAAAGATCTTTTCCAAGATCTGTGTTTTCATAATAATGTCTGAATCTATGAGATTTGTACTTACAACTTCCCTCAAGGTAGTAAAACACTTAGCTAAGTCTGTAAGTTTCATAAAATTCAGGTGATAAGAGTCTTAACACATGCCACCAGGGGTCTTCCCTTCTCTTTTTTAGATTTCTCTCTCTCTCTCTCTCTCTCTCTCTCTCTCTCTCTCTCTCTCTCTCTCTCTCTCTCTCTCTCTCTCTCTCTGATTCTGCTGGCCATTATCACTGTACCAGCTCCCACAAATCCCTCTGTCCAGGTGTATGGCCGAGCTCCTCAGTGAAACACTGGCTCACGTGTGCTGTGTATCATCTCACCAAAGAGCACCAAGCAGAAAATCATTCCAAGTTATTTTCTGTCCCAGATCTGACCTCCTCCTCTTTGTGTCCTTGCCATTGTGTCAACCTTTGATGGTGTTCATGTGACCTTCTCCTCTCTCAAACTAGTATTTCTGTTCCCTTCTCAATGACCTCTTCCAAACCCAGTCCACTCCTCCACTGCTTTGACAAGCAGAGACTCATAACCTGTTGTCCAGATCATGTTTGTCTCCATTGTAAAATACCTCATGGCCCTAGGTCATTGGTCATTTACAGAACAAAGCCCCAGCTAGTAACTTCTTTTTTAAATTTTAAGAAAAGATTCCTGTTTCTTATTGTATGTGTGTATGTGTGTGTGTACTTGCATGAGCTTCTATGCACCATGTATATGTAGGTACATGTAGAGGCTACAAGAAGGAATTGTATCCCCTGAAAGAATTTGTAGATGTTTGTGAGCTAGCACATGGGTGCTTAGAACCAAACCTGGGTGCTCTACAGCAGAAGTAAACACTCTTAACCACTGAGCCATTTATTTCTCCAGCCCCACTAGTAGCACCTGACCTCCTATCTTCTTATACCTCTCTTGCCAAATTATGTCCTCTCCTACTCTGCTTTCTCCATGTCTGCGTGCCCCACTTCCTGTTTCTGGAAGCTTCTGTTGACATGGTCTGTGTTGCATCCTTTCTAATTCAGTCAGCTCTGCCTTCTGAAAGTTGCCCCATTTCCCTGTGCTTTCACCTGCTCCCAGGGTTCCAGGGGCTCTTCCTGTTTTCCCCCAGGCTCTGCTTCCCAGTCTCATGGCTGTGAACTCTCTGAGGACAGGGGCCGTGTGGGAAAGGTCTGTGTCCCTTCTGGATTCATGTAGATGTCAACAGATTGTAGATGTTCAGTGTGAATGAGGATGATGATTTCCTGGGGAGGAGTATGGTTCAGGATGGAGCAAAATGCTTTTTAAAGGTCTGACTTCTTACTTGGTTATCATTGATGTGAATATCTGAACCATGCATTTCACCTTTATCTTCCACTTTTGTGGTCCACACTCATGCAAGAAAGTTAAAGGCTTATATAGACAACTCTGATATTCCAAATTTAAATTTCATCTTTCCTATTCCATTTTATATAAAATTATATGTAATAACTTATAAACTACTTTTGTTCTCCTCTGCAGCTATGTAAAGAGGATATAGACTCCTCAGAGTGGCAAGATGCTCCCTGTGCTCCAGGAATTTTTAGCCTTAATAACTGATTAGAATCCTCTCAGGTGCCTTACGATGTGTTGATGCTCGTGTTTTATACATGTATATAATGTTGGTTTGTTCCTGAATGTTCTAAAAGAAGAATTTATGCAAATTGCTTCATATAAAGTTTTTTTACTGATCACTCAAGCTTCAGCCTCTCCTACATGTGCAGTCCACTCCTTTGCTGACTGCTCTGGACTTGTCCTAAATTTTATCACTTTCCCTGGTCATCGTGCCTCACCCCTGTGTGTGCAGTGCTGCTCTCTGCCCCTCAAGTACAACTGATCTCTACTGATACTGTTCAGATGGCAGTCCTGAGTGTATCTACTCAGTCTGATGATGTCACTCCTCCTTTAGGAACTTAATTGCTTTATTCAGTGTTTTATTTAGGACTTTATTGTAAATAATCAACATGTGCTCTTAATAAGCGGTGATGCTTTATATTTATAATTGATCAGATTTCTTAACAGACTATCATGGTGGTTTCTGCTTTAAGCAAGAGTTGACTCTGAAGTCACAGGCACCAGCATGCCTCACTTGATGAGGCATTTTGTTCTGAGTGGTATCTTGGTATTGAGGATCACTCGTTGATAATGCAACTGTTGGGCTCACCTCCTTGGAGATACCAAAATAACTGTTGCTGGTCCTCACTTTGTCAAAAATGAGGAAGAGAGATCTATGTTCTAGAAAAGCTAACTGAAATTTTATTATTCAATGAAATTGACTTGGGCTACATTTACTTCCCTGAATTGTGCCTGACCCAGTGAAGGTTTTTACCCCAGGATCTGAGAATGCAGAACCTGTCACCTTGCAGTGGCTGAGGTATGAGGGATAGCGGGTTAGTGTGTTCTCTACGAGAGGAAAAAGGAGGCAGAAAGAGAGGAGAAATGTTCACAATATTTCACAATAATAATATCCATATTTAAAGTTTTACTAACATCTGAAAAGTGTGTATTTAATTTGAAATGACATACACATAGACATAGTAGAAATACTTGGTCATATTGAATCATTTTAAATTTCCAGTGAGAAATCTACGGAACAGTATTATCTATAGCTAAGATCCCCCTAACATTTGAATTATACATATTTGATTTCAGATGTAATACATATAAAAATATTACAACTGTTTGATGTTACTAGACAATTTGAGTTTCCCCTGAAAACTCTAGGGAATCCCATGTGCGTGTATGCCATATACTGTTTTACAAACAATATAAAAACTTGCATCATTGAATTTATGAGCTATTTTTATACAAATATTATCACTCATTGACATTGTAGAAGATGGGTAGACAGAGCCTGAAGAACTGACTTCAAAGCCATGCTTTGCTGCCCACCGACTGAGACAACTGAGTGAGTTGTCTTTTCTGTTTCCCAGCTTCATTCTAGACTAACGTGACTCACAGAATCTCTAGCAGTATTAAAGCAAACTTTTCTCATGGCAAGTCAGAGTTTAATGTTGCTTTTAAAGTTCACCGCCTCATAAAATATCATTATAATTAAAAAAGAATTCTGTGTGGCCAACACATGACATTTAATACTTAAAATATTTTCATTATTGTCTAAAGAAAGCTTAGAATTCCTTATATTAAAAGTCTGCAGTAAACTAATAGGCAGAGATGCAGCTCAGTCAGTAAAGAGCTTGCCCAGTATGCACGAAGTACATGTGGCGGGGCACTCGGAAGATGAAGGCAGCGGGATCAGAAGATCAAGGTCATCTTCAGGTGTACACTGAGTCTTAAGACAGGTTGGATAATGTGAGACATTGTAGTAATAATAATAGCTATATTGCTAACCAAATCTGAGTCCTGGCTACAGTTCTGAATAAAAGCCTAGGCTTCTGGGAAGCGAAGGCAAATACCTAAGTGCACAGCTCTTACATTGTGCTAATGGAAAGTGTATCACTCAGGAGTGATGGCTGTTCCTTGGGGTGAGTCTCTAAATAGACTACATGCTCCATAGTCTTCTATGAGAGCACGCTGAACAGCATAATGGACTACTCCATCATAAAAACTCACATTAGTAAGATCCGAAGCTCTTCTGCATAGTAGAGATGCAGTGTGCCCAGGGTTTGAACCTGTGGTTTGCTATGTGCACAGCATGCATAACTCGTCTTCTCTAAGGCTTGGCTTTCCCATCTCTAAAATGGAGCAACAAAGCAGTACCTATCCCACAGGTAATTATAGAGATTAAACAAGAGAATGTCTGTTGAAGAGATGAGCACAGTCTTGGAAAGCAAAGCAGGCTCCATAAATATTCCTTGTTATAGTAATTAGTATTGTAAATTCCATCAATAAATATTTATTGCTATGCTTCTTTATCTTGAAAGGAATATTAGCACTGAGATAATCTTGCTGTTATTAAAGGAAGCATGTGACTGAGAACTCAGAAACATCGCCAGGGTCTTTAAAGTAGATTTTAAAAATCTAGCCATCTGGAAATCTAATGAAAAAAATAAAAATACTGTTCTGGTTCTCTGAGCCATTCAATTTTTTCTGGTGCTTTTGAAAACAAGGCAGTTGAAAGTAGCACTGAGACTCTCCATGACACGACAGTCAGAAAGGCCTGTGGTTGACTGTGAGTTCAGGGTGAGCCGTCAGAATTCCTTGGAATTGTGCTGCTGTGCACGAAGGCGCATTAACATATTGTACCCAGTGCGTGTGGTTCAGCCGTGCACTTAGAGGAAGATAGTTCATGTTCCTGGTCTAATTGGTAAATATAAGTAAATAAAATAAATAAATAAATAAATGCCCAGTACTAAGAATTCTAGGAATAATCCAAAGCATGATTACTAGTTTTATATGGTGTGTTGGTGGCTGGTGGCGTATTAAATACAATAAAAATAACATAGTATGTATTTGGAGTCTTTAAAAAGCTCTGCGATGGGTTGGGGGCTTAGGGGGTCAGTGTAACACAGTCCCATCACTCTTCTTGCTTTGTATTGTATGGAAATAGAGGCCCACACACAGTTGGCTTCTTAATGTTATATGTGAACCTTAAATTCAGATTAGCTGCCACCTAGTCTGGTGTGGCTTTCACTTTACCACACAGTGTTTGGCTTTTGTAGGTGTTTTTCCCTCTACTGTTATTTTTTTTATTTTTGTTTCTAGATAATGTGGCTTTCCAATATTTACAGTCTGGAGAGCCCCTTGATTTCCATTTACTCTGGAGCCCAGAACTCTAGTATACCCCACATTTTAGCAAACAAGATGGAACATTTCAATAAGGTCCTTGATTTTACTAAACTAAATGTGAATGTCCAGTTTACTGGCTGTGATCCAAGGGCAAGCATCCCCTCTGCAGAAGTTACAGTGGCCCAGATGATGCAAGCATCCTCTCTGCAGAAGTCACAGTGGCCCGGTTGATGCACAGCTCCATGTGGAGCCCGTAGTTTCTTAAACTGCAGTTGCCTAATGAGTTTGGAGCTTAAGAAAAAACTGACAAGAATAAAAGTTTTCCAGAGGCTAGAGATGGCTCAAGAGACCTGAGTCGGCATTGTCAGAGCACGTGTAAAAAGCCAAGCGTGGAAGCAAACATGTGACCCTGACTTGAAGTGGGGTAAAGAGCAATAAGATTCCTGGGGGGTTGCTGGCAAGCCAATCTACTGAAATGGCAAGCCCACATTCAGATAGAGACTTTGTTCAAAAACTGAGGTGGGAAATGATAGAGGAACACACCTAACATCAAACTCTGGCCTCCATATGTCCGGCCATGGACAAGTGCACCAGCTTATGCGCGCGCGCACACACACACACACACACACACACACACACACACACACACACACACACTAAAAATTTCTGAAAAAAAATGTGATCCCAAACACTACTTATGATTTAGGGTAATGCGTAAACTGTTCCGAAGTTCAGAAGTTCCCAAGCCAGGCATAGCGGCAGCACACCTGTAATCCTAGCAATCAGGAGGCAGAGGTAGAAAGATCTTGTAAATTCTAAGACAGCCCAGTCTATATAGCAAGTTCCATGCCACACGGGATGCCTACAAGGTAGGTAGGTATATAAACAGACAGACAGACATACTACATACAACACATACATAGGAACAAAAATTAAGGACTCAGTGGTAGCAGGTTTATGTGGCATACACAAGGGGCAGACACTGTATTCAATCTCGCATGTCAGTCTCATGGGGGGGTCTAGGCCTCTTCCTTTTATACACTATCTTTATCTTTAGGGAGCACTGGAAGTAGTAAATACCACTTTCTTTTGAAAAGACTGTGACTTTGTCAGAGATATGGATATCTCTGTGTTTCAATTTTTTTTCCATCTTTAACATAAACAATGCTGAATTTCAGTAATCCCAGTTGTTTGTGATAGTAACTTCCTGTCCAGGGTTTACACCTAGCTCTTAAATTATACATTGTATCTAAACCAGTGTAATTGTATATTTTTTGTGGGGTCACTTGTTATTCTTTTGTACATTTGAATGCAGCTACTAGTCTTTCCTTTCTTGTCATGTGTGTTTCTTACCTGTGGGGTCTTTACTGAAATAGAAACATCTCCATAAATTAGTCAAAAGCACTTAGATGCTAACTGCCCTAGTTTTTGTAGCCAGGAAACAAAGACTTATTTCCTGGGAAGATCAGCTCCCATGTAACACTCCTAATACTGGGAAATCATAGCCAGAAACTGTTGATTGGGCCAGAGCATTTAATTCTCTTGCATGATTTGAAGTTGCTTCAGAAAAGACCTGCCTGAAGTAGGGGAAAGTCTTTATTTATAAATATATATATATATATTAGTTTTTCGAGATAAGGTTTCTCTATGTAACAGCTCCAGCTGTCCTGGAACTCACTTTGTAGACTAGGCTGGCCTGGAACTCACAAAGATCCACCTACCTGCCTTTGCCTCCCAAGGACTGGTATTAAAGGTGCCATCACGCCCAGGCATAAATATTTTTGAAGAAATACAACTTTTTGCTCTCAAGCAATGAGAATTTCAATATTCCAAAATAATGCATGTTGTGATTTTTTTATAAAATATTTTTTAAAATAATGTGTGTATGTTTATGCATGTCTGTTTGGAGGCATATGTACACGAGTGCAGGTCCTCTTGGCAGCCAGAAGAGGGCGCTGGGTCCTTTGGAGTTGCAGTTATAGGCACTTGACATGGGTGATGAAAATGGAATTTGGGTCCTTTGCAAGAGCAAGAAGCTCCCTTGACTGCTGAGTCATCTTTCCAGCCCCATGATTTGATCATTTGAATGAATAGATAGCATATATTTTCTAGAGTATCAATAAGACTTAAAATGAAAATGTGTAGCCACAGAAAAATTTCTAACCTAGCTGACAACTGAAGCAACATAAATTCAAATAGCTATAAATCATTGTTCTCCCTGTAAAGTTAAAAAGTATACAGTATAGGATGCAAACCTTAAGTTTAGAGGGAGACTTAGAATTCACATGAGTTAGCAGAGTAGTTCAGCTTCTGAAAAATCTACCCTAAGGAAATAATCTTCAAGACAAAATTACATCTCTCTGCTGCATTATTGGAAGGAGGAAGAAGGGAGAGAGGGAGGAAAATCGTAAATGTTTGCCTTTAAAGAAACCAGTTCTATCACCTCTGGGTCGTTTAGCTAAGGTCACATACAGGGATCACTTATGTATGTGGCACTGTGACACCCAGCTGAGAACCTATGTCTACACAGAACCTATACCAGTGCTCATATGAAAATGCTCCTGGGATGGGAGAAGATAGTTGAAAAAAAAATATCTTACGTAAGTTACAAATTCAGCCCTGTTTCAGAACTGCACAGTGAAGACAGAAGGAGATGCCATTGCTTTTACCTTTGCAAATGCACACGTCTGACTTATCCATGTTAGTATGTACAGTTCTGTCACTGATGCTGCCGAGCCATAAAGTAAGACAGCTCTCCTTCCAGACCGTCCCTGGCAGGTGGAGCCCGTCACAATATAATTTTTATATTACAGGGAGCATATCTTCATATAACACATTAAGGCTTTTCACTTTTACTAACCTTTATTCTTGTGACTTTAAATACCATTTAAGTATCTCAACGTTTTTGCCATAGAACCGTTCTGGAAGAAGCTGTATTAGTTGGGATTTTCTCTTCGCTTGCACATGTGTCTCTGTCCCCAAAACTAGAATTCCAGTGGCTATTGAGAGGCAGTTCCTATGTATTTATTTTCGTGTGTGTGTGTGTGTGTGTGTGTGTGTGTGTGTGTGTGAAATCCTAGAGTGCATAGGGATCATTTAACATTTTCTAAGCACATGTGATTCCTTTACAGAGACAAAGCATCTTGTGTTTCTCTACTTGTTCTGATGTAAAGCTTTTAAAGAAACAGGAAATGTCCATCAGCCACCTTTCTCCCTACAACTGCCCCAGAAATAGTCATTAGGATTAAACACTAACAGCCTCAAACCGTTGCCCATAGATTCATGGAAAAAGACTACAAAGTAACACTGAAACATTTGGGGTTATTTATAATAAAGCCCATCCAAAAGAAGTGAGATGCCAGTTTCCATGTTGGACGGGCAGTGGCAGCTGCTTTGTTACTGTGTGGCACTGTCCCATCTGAAATCAGATGGGAGATGGGAGCTGTTTGACAGAATCTGTCATCAGCGTTAACATTATTAAAATAATTTAAAAGCTGCTGCTTCATTTTTTAAGCTGAAGGATGGGCTGTTGGTTTGTCCAGGCCTCCTCGGCTCTGGTGCTGAGTACTCCAGGCTAAATTTGCCCACACCAGATTTTCTATACAGCCGGGCCTCAGCTACCAGTTTTTATCCCAGTGGGACAGTGCAGCTATGTTCCTGGCGTTTTCTGCCTATTACCAGTTAGGGTCTGTGAACAGAATCTCCATTTGTGAGAACCTCATTGTGGATAGCATGCAGTGGTCTTTTCATTTTGATTGATGCCTCTGGTTCTGCACCATCTGGCTTCTGATAGGCTGCATTAATCATATCCCGAACTAAGAAAGTGTAGACATGTCTGCTTAATATGTACCCATACATAATGTAACATTAGTTATTCATTCAGCTTGCAAGGCAGAGTCATAATATACGCAAGGTCTTTATATAGTAAAGCATAAATATTAATATGCAACCCATTAATGCTGTTTTTACTTCTGCTAACCTCCCCCCATACATTTGTTTATGAAGATTGGGGAATTAAGCAAAAGACTGTACACAATTTGCATGACCACACCACGTTCTGCTGGCTTCTCGCATGAATTTAGAGTGGCGTGTGTCCATCACCACAGGCCCTGTGTTTGCCGTCCTCTTCTCCAGTTGCCTCTTGAAACACGGGTTAATGCAAGTGGCATGCTGATGCTTTTTCTGTGCCATGAGCTCCTTGCACTAAATGTAGGCCATCTGCATGCAGGGTCGCCGGGGCAGCTGGCCCTACTCGTGCGTGCCGCCTCTGTCTGGCTCCACTCTGTGCGCTCTGTCCCCTGCTGGGTAATAATGTTAAGGAAGAAGAGGGGCCAGGAAAGGCAAAATAGGGATTCATAAGCCAGAGAGAGTAGACTCCAAATGTAGGGCCTCCATCCTTATCCGTACTTCAAATTTGGTTTTAGAAATTTGCTAGGGCCTTTTCCAGAAGGGGAGATTTAGTATTAATCATAATCCTTCAGTATGGAGAGGAGGGAGGGAATGGGTTACAACTCCCCTGGGAAGTTACCTCGCTCAGCATTGCTGGAGCGTATTTCTTACAGTAGCAAATTAAAACCATAATTTCAAAACACACATTTTATGTTTTATTAATTGTGTTTTGTCATAACAATACCATATTCCTATGTGGTTACATCTTCTTATATGTGTGCCAGACTCAAAGTATGGGTTTTAATGAATTCTACTATTGAAGTGTGAGCGAAGATTAATGCTTGTATGCCGCAGAATGCAAAATATGGCACCCGCTGTAATAGTGATCAATCATGGACTAAAGCCTGGGAAGGAAGGCACACGCTCAGGGTTTTTGCTGAGAAATAAGCCAGCCGCAGCTCCTGTTTGAAATGTGATTTCAGGAGGTTTAATTAGTCGCCTAAGCACCAGGAGCAATAGCCTTAGAACGTGCGCGAGATATTACCTGCTCAGAAGCTGTCATCTTCAGACGTGTCATTCTTAGATGGTATGGAGAGAACTGGGAAAGCCGTTCTGGGGTAAAATCACTCATTTAACATTCAGCTCACCTATTTTTTTACTTAAAAATTTATTTTTTTATGTTTCTTCCAATAATTTAGAACTCATCATTGCTTAATTCATTTTATTAATTGATTTTATTTTCTAAATAGACTCCCAGTCCACAGCACTGCGTAGACACAACAAAACAAAGCCTCACGGAATCAGGTTCTGACTGCGGCGACTCTCTTGTCGCTTAGAGTTTAGGCAGAGAACATGGGGATGGTGTCTCGGCTGCGCATCATCTCGGATGATCTCAAAATAGCTGTCAACTGGCTAGGCTGTTTCCAAGTTAACCCTATTTTTAGGGATTTATTGTCTTAGTGAGATTGCTTTGTTACAAAAGAATAAAGAAAAATCTTGGTGACCTCAAGCTTAAAAAGACAGGTACTTTGGTTCTACGTAATAGTATATAAGATTCGTCCATTAAAATTCTAGTGCTAGCATTTGTAAAGGTGGATGCTGATGTACATTTCCTGCACTGTGTCTATTACACGTGAGTGCATGCACTGGGACAGTCTGCCCCCACGTTCCAGTCACCGTGAAGAGCCAGTGAAAGGAAGAATGCACGTGCTTCCTGCTGCCTGAATTCTGCTTCTTGCATGAGTTCCCTTGAGGGTTTCTGGCTCTGGCTAAAAACTGTCTTTAACCCATTAGGGTCCAAACACTGGTGATTTCATTTCCTTCTTTAAGCAACAAGTAAGCTGTTGGACTGTGCCTCTGGAAATCAGGGCACTCACTGTGAAGACTGGGCAGGGTAAAAAGAGAAGTCTTTTAAAACAAATCATTTCATCAGCTCAGGGAGGCAGGGCAGGCGGCTTCCAAGAGGACAGAGCTTGGCTGCTCTCCTTCAGGACAGGGCTTGAGCATACGTGTCGGGAAGCTGGGGGCTTTCTTCTTCCTCCACAGTCCTTGGATTTTGCTTAAATGTGCAGCAAAATTGTAAATAATCCCTCCATAGTTTATAGATACCAAAGATAAGTGACTTTGTATTTGTAACTTGCGTGCATGTATAGGTGTGCACACATGCATGTGTAGGTGTGCGCACGTGCATGTGTAGGTGTGCGCACGTGCATGTGTAGGTGTGCGCACGTGCATGTGTAGGTGTGCGCACGTGCATGTGTAGGTGTGCGCACGTGCATGTGTGGTGTGTGCATGTGTAGGTGTGCGCACGTGCATGTGTAGGTGTGTGCATGTGTAGGTGTGCGCACGTGCATGTGTAGGTGTGCGCACGTGCATGTGTAGGTGTGCGCACGTGCATGTGTGGTGTGTGCATGTGTAGGTGTGCGCACGTGCATGTGTAGGTGTGTGCATGTGTAGGTGTGCGCACGTGCATGTGTAGGTGTGCGCACGTGCATGTGTAGGTGTGTGCACGTGCATGTATAAGTACATGTACACACAGGAAGAAACCAAAGATCAACTATGAGGTTATTCCTCCAGCCCTGTCTACTCTCTCTTCTGAGACAGGGTGTCTTATTAGCTTGGAACTCTTCATTTAGGCTCCACTGGCTGACCCGCTAGCTCCAGGGATCCTCCTGTAACTACTTCTCCAGCACTATTACAGATATGTGCCACCATGTTTGACATTTTTTTACTGGATTTCAGTGA
This sequence comes from Microtus pennsylvanicus, assembly GCF_037038515.1. NCBI lineage: Eukaryota > Metazoa > Chordata > Mammalia > Rodentia > Cricetidae > Microtus > Microtus pennsylvanicus. Next base: position 101,165,267 of record NC_134582.1, read on the forward strand.
TTAAACTTACATCGTCATGCATATGGAGGAAGCATTTTACCTGCTGAGCTGTCTGCTCCAATTTTTCAAATATTTTTTAAATTAAAATATAATTACATCATTTTGTCCTTTTATTTCTTTCCCCAACCCTTCCAATGCATCCCCTCTTGCTCTCTCTCAAATCCATGGTATATATTTCTTTCATTATTTTAACAGACGCACATATTTCTAAATATATACATACAACCTGTTCACTCATGTATATGCTTTCGGGGCTAACCTCTTGATATTGGATTAATGCATCTATTTTGCTACATTTTTACCTTATCAGAAACATAGGGATACACTTTTCTTCGTTGTCCTGTTTTACAGTTTTTAGTGTTGCCGTATCGTGAAGAAGCAACCAGACATATGTGAAGCTCTCCCAATCAGAGAGCAGGCACTTTCATTCCAGGCTGTCCATTGCCATTAGCTGAAGTCAGGTGTCCTCTGTCCACTGGCATTTAGTGTCACAGTTAGATCGGTGTTGGGATGTGGACAGTCTCTCTCTGTAAGTGGGACTCAATAGTCGTTCTATGACACATCACAAAAGTCACATTCTTTCCTTCTGTCACTGTGTGTGTGAGGCTCTGTGTGTCCCCTCTTCCCATCACACTGTCAGTGTGCTGTGGGGATGGGGTAAACGGCTACTTTCCACTCCACTGTTCATGTTCAATAGCAGGAGGACCACCGTGGTTAGCTGCCAACAGTGTTCCTACAGCATCTAAATGGATTTTGAAGGAATCACTTTGTGAAAGCTTAGCCAAGGGCTCTTAGAACTTTGAAAGCTTGAAGAGTTCACAGCCAGCATCGAGCGTGGAGAGGATTGTGAGAACTATGACTCACTGCTTGGGCCAAAGAAATGTCCTCTTCTTCCCTGACAGCCTACACACTTGCCCTGCGAACACTGCGCTGAGGGTGGTCACACCGAAGAATTACTTGCTAGCTGTCTGTCCGATGCTGTAATAAATTATTTTTACCTGGTCTTCTGGAGGCCTTCAAGGTTAAGGCAGCCCACACCAGTGAGCACTATTGTCATCTCCACACCCTGTCTCTTGCTGATATGGACCCGCATCCTTCAGAAAACCAGAAAACAAGCAGGAGTCATGACCGGAAGGGCACAGTAACACAGCAGTGTTCAGTCAGCATGTGCAGGAGCAAAAGGCTGCCTCACGCTCCGCTTTGAGGAAATCCTCATGGCGCAGAAATACATTTCTTTGGCCCAAGTACTGAGTCATAGTTCTCCCGGCCCTCTCCAGACTCAATGCTAGCCGTGAATTCTTCATGCTTTCAAAGTTCCAAGAGCCTTAGAGTAAATCCTACTCTACTGTAATCATTTGGTTCCAAGTTGAAGATGCTGCTCTCAGTGGAACAAGGACTTGCATTTAATCATAGATGAATATGAACTCTGAATCATATGAATCATAACCTGCTACTAATTATTAATATTTCACTTATTGATGGTTTGTTCTTGACCCTTCCTGCCAAAGGTGGGTTTATCACATAAAGAAGGAAGCTACTCTCATTGTTCCCACAGTCTATTAAAGCTCTCAGAATGTAGTTAGAGCACAAAAGACTACAAAACAACAGGCGAAAGCCATCCTCTATACAGATAAGGTAGTGAGGTACTTGTCTTTTGAGAGAGCTTTATCATCCGGACTCTTTTCAAGTAAAACACTTTAAGGAACTAATTTATTCCACAAAGCAGTAATTTCATTAGAACGATTGGTTAAAGAGTCTATGCATAGTATAAGCTGAGTGGGATTGCTCTTTGAGTTCATGGCCTCAGACAGCAGAAATGCAGACTAATAAAAGGGGGTGCCCCTAATACAGTTAATGTGAGTAAACACAGGGGGAGATGAGAAGCCATGGCAGCCATGCTCTCCTTAGGGGTAGGCAAAGCTCACCATCAAGCCATTCAAATTCTCTTTATGAACACTGCCTGTTCGCTGCTGGTGCCGCTTCAGACAAAAGCCCACCACTCCCACCGAGCCTGATGTCATTGGCTGGGGGGTGGAGGGGTGTTACCAGAGAAGACAACCTGCACTAAACATAGGGTAGCATCTGCTGGATGCCATTACTTGAGGTTATCTGCATGGCTACAATGAAAATCTGCACCCTCAGTGCGGAAGCATTCTCATGATGCCTTCATTTCACATCTGTGCTTGTAGAAAGTGCCCGAACACAACCGCACACCTTGTTAATTATGAAGATACCCATTATAGGCAAGAATGTAACTTTTCCCTCAGGTAAATCAAGATGGCATTTTCCCCAGTCTCTAATAAGGGAAAGACCAGGGTTGCTGGCACTCTTAGCTTTCTTTGTTGTTCTCTTCTGATAGAAGATTAAACCAAATGTGAAAGATCAAGAGAAGGAGCAGAGAAGAATCCACTTAATGGCTAAATGTACCCACGGAGCATGTGAATAAGACTGCCAAGTGCCGGGTTATATATGGCCTTCTGTTTTTAGTTAATTATACCTTAGCTGCTAGATTATAAATTTCTCAAGATTAGGGACCATGTCTTCTGTTCTCCCCTTAAGGAACCTAGAAAAGTAGTTGAAGTTTAAAAGGCTCTAAATAAATCCTTGTTGAGTAGAATTGAATTTATGGCTATGTTACGTATAAATTACTTACATTAAGACCATACAGAAACACTAGAGGAATTTGGTGGTTTTCAGGAGACACATTATGGTCCTGTGCCTCTACCCACCGTAGGATAACGCTTTCATTCGGTCTCTCTGGTGCCCTTCTTCCTAAAGGGCTTGTCTACTCTCTGACTAAATCATCTACTTACATTAGGATCTTACCCAGGGCTAATAACACCCTCTCAAGAGGGTATATTGAAGGAGGAAGGGGCATATCATTTGTAATGATGCTGCTGGCATTTGATGCCCAGGGACCAAGGATGCTAAACATCCTGAGTGTTGCCATCTGTCACAGGAAAGAAACATAGCCCCTGACACCTGTTATTAGCAAGTTGGATTTCTTAACATTTGTCTTCAGAATTACACCTTTTGCTTTTGCCCACCCCACCCCCCTCCACACTCCACTCGTTCAGTCTGTGTAAGCTTGACTGAGCTAGTTCATCCCCATCCAGCCACTCTGTCTTCTCACATGTCACCTCATATCTCATCCCTTCTCCCACCCTGCCTCCTTCTCCAGTGAGCGGCTTTGAAGCCTCTGGACTCAGGTCAGCCATGAGCATCTCAATGAAGCCTTTGCTGGTTTCACATCCAGAGCAGGATAGGTGGCTCTTTGACATTCTAAACATTCAGTTGACCTTTCATTTCTTTCACTAGACTGAAAGTGTGTCCCAGGAATCCATTCACTGCCTGTCACATCTTGGTTACTTGATGAATAAGTTTTTATTAAATAAATCCTTCGGTGACATTGTCAGGTAGGAATTAGTTTATATGGAGAACATCTAATGTTATCTCATACTGACTAGGAAAAACCTGATACCAGGCATGCCCAGGATAGCAGCAACCTGGCAATGTAAATAGGGAACCTTTCTTGTCAATGCTGGAGAATAGGTAAGAAAAGAGTAGCCCTTTGTACTAGCTCAGGCCTTAAGACCAGCGCAAGACCTGCAGGGGGGAGCTGGCCAGCAGTAATCAAACTGTGATCCTTAGACCCAGCTTGTCCACAAAAGTACTGACCTGAAACTTAGAATTTAGAATATTTAGAAATTTGGTAATAACGTCATGCCTTTTAACTCCAGTAAAAATAAAAGGACTTGCCTTGAGTTCCATTTTTCTGGCCATTACTTTTTATCATCTTTTATAAATAAATTGGCTCCTGGTGGAACTGAAATTCTTTTCAAAGAAGGAAGACCTTGCAGTTGGCCACCTTAGGTGTTCCCTTCCGTGCCATTTCACAGCAGATACCTAGCCAGGTGCTGAGGAAGCCGACCTCGCCTCTAAGTTCTTCTCCCCTTTGCTCTACTCTGGCTAAGGGACCACTGTTGTGACCAGGATGATGTAGCTGGGAAGGCGCCTCTGACCCCAAACAGCTCTAGGGAAGGCACGCAGAAAGCACCAGTATCCTCGGGAGAAGCAGGCAGCTCACCGAGGAGAAAGGGCTCACAGAAGTGATTGGCCCATTTCCACACCACACCAGGGTGTGCAGCATCAATGTAAGCCACCACCTTCCTTCTAGGGAGCTGATGGCTCCCAGCATGCACCTGAAGATGGGCAGCTAGAGAACTGAGTGGGACCCACTGGAGACAGACATTATGACCTCTCAGACCTGTGTTGACAGGCAGGAAGCAGAGATGAACTGTGGTTGGCAGGGCTAGGGGGTGGGGCGTCCTGGGGCTGGTCAACCCTGCTCATCTCACTAGCAAGACCATAAACAATTAGGAGATTTTCTTGCAATTCCCTTTTGTAACTCAGTGGTACAGCTCTTCAGCAGGAACTTTCAGATGATAGTATCAGTTCACAAGGTCAAAATGTCAGACAACACCTCAGAGACAAGGGAGTCCCAAAATATGATAATACTATGCTAAAGAGTATGTATGAACTACGTGGTGGACAGATTCAAGCAAGGAAATGTTATTTTCAGAAAGTTTCTAAAGCTGTGGGAAAGAGGGTGGTGGCAAGCATGTGTCTATTGACTTGTGTGTACAACAAAGCAGCCCCCATAAAGTCGGCTTATATGGAGCAGTGCTGGCATGCATGCCTGATAGCAAAACTCACCAGCTTCGCTCACAAGAGTTCTAACTAGGGCAAAAAGAAGAAGAAAAAAAGCTTGCCAGACAGCATGTCTGCTTTGTTTGGAAGAGAAGCATAAATATCTAATTTGCCTTATAACAGAGTGGAATGTGTAATCCACCAGCATAGCCACATCATCATGCCATCCAGCTCGGAATGCAGGGACAGAACTAATCTACCAGCTCATCCTGGTCCTCACTCTCAGATGCTGAAATGAAAGCATCCACATGCATCTTCCATGTAGTCACATTTCATTTCTTCGAAGTTAAAACACAATTTTGCCTCCAATAAGGAGAAGCTAGCCATGTCCTGAATGGGGGGGGGGGGGGGGACGACGACACAGGAATAAATTTCCAAGTGTATTTTTCTCTTACAATTTCTCTGGTTTGTTGAGATTTAGGGGGTTGTTTGTTTGTTTGGGGTTTTTTGTTTTTTTGTCTTTCTTTTTAAGTAGTGCCTAATCAAAGCAAGCATGTCTGTGATGATGGATGTATCTTTTGGGTGTGAGGTGGACCATGTAGATCTTACTGTCCGCATCTTTTCACCCAGGCTCTGATTATTTCCTTCTTGAAGAAAAGTGAGGGTGATGAAGAGCCACAAACAACACCTTAAGTCTTGTGTCTGAATAAAAATGGACGTGATAACACGTCAAGGAGGAACGAGCATTTGGTGTTTAATTGGTTGGGCTTTTGGTGTTAACTGGTGCCTTGCACAAGCCTTGTGTCTATTTCTGGGTGTATTTCTGCTACACAAAAAAGCAAATGCGCTTTGATGAAACCATGAAATGACCGCTGTGTTCTCCTATAGAATGCTTGACTACAGCCTGATTGTCTGATGCTGTTTCCTGTCCACATTAAGTCAACCTGAGAGACTGTTGATTGTACCAAACACCGTTGCTTAATGCCATAATTCTCCAGTCCTCTGTCGCTAGGGACCCTACTTGGGAGGTTAATTGTGTATGTTTCTGTTTTCTGTGAAAGGCCAGTGACAGCCTGTCTAGAGCAACTCAAGACATACAACAGTCCATGCCAAATGCCTGCTGTTCTGGCACCAAAGGGGCTGGGGAAGAGACAGTCTAAAGGTGAAAAACACCCAAGTTTTTTTAGTGGACCTGGATATGGTGGCATGAATCTGCAGTTCCAGTGCTGGAGGGAGGGGCAAGTGGATCCCCAAAGCTGCTGGCCAGACAGCTTTACCGACTTGGTAATCTCCAGGCCCCTGACAGAAATCAGCTGGAAAAACAAGGTAGACAGTCTCTAAGGAAGGACACTTTCAGTTGACGTGCACACATGTACAGTCCCACACGTTGACACACACATGTACACAGGAGCATGCACAAACCCCCGTACGCATAAATCACATTCATCATTCTAATCTTTACAGTGCTCCATACTTCATCTCCATACGAAGTCATGCACTCATTAACAGGTTCCCTTCTATCCTTTCTTGATTCTCAATTTTCTAATCCACAGAGTGGGCATAAAATTGCAAGTGGTGCTCACAATGGTGCACGCTTCAAAGTCACGCAAATTCACACGGGGTTTTGTAATAGTTTTTGAGATATGCACCACTGTGTCCATCATTATAACGTATTATTTCATTTGTTCCCTTTCCTCCCTCTAACCTCTCCCAGGTCCCTCCCCACTCTTGTTTTTTAAAGCAAGTGCCACAAGCTAAGTGCCCGGCAGTGAGTGTGCATCCTAGTGACAGACCGGACCAGTTCTAAAAACCCAAAGAGGAGCAGCTGATAATGTGCCCCCTGCACCAGCACAGGGACCTGAGTTCCGATACCAGTTTCCTTGCTGGACACAGTGGAGCGTGTCTGTAACCCCCAGCTCTAAAGGGAGAGAGCTGGAAGGGCCTGCATCCCCAGAGCTTACCAACCAACCAGTCTAGCCAATCAAGTGAGCTCTGGGTTCGCTGAGAGAGAGATATTGCCTCAAACAAATAAGGGAAAGAGATAGAAGATAGACAATTAACATCACCCTCTAGTTTTTAAACACACCTGTGTGCATGAACAAGGGTATGTGTTACACACACATGACCAGAATAAATCTCAAGGACTTGAGACCAGGTAGCAGGGTGGAGGTGCAGGTTGCTGAGGTATGGGATAAAAAAAAATGCCACAGTATCGCCATGTCTAAATCCCTTCTGTTTGAAGTATTCTCATTTACCCTCCACTGAATTCACACAGTGGCTTTAACCTCATCATATGTGCACGGTCAGTTCTATTTTGCTGAGCTTGAGCCCTGGGTGGTCATGTCCCCTTGGGTGATTTGGAGCCTTCATGAGGTTAATGTCTTGCACGTGTTCTGTGTGGGCTGCAGGGTGAAGTGACGGGGAGCTACAGAGCTAGCCTTGGTTCACAGCCCACATTTCCAGGAAGCCACTTTTCATCTTTGTAGCTGTTGAGAACGCGCAGAGTTTCATCTCAACCCCCAATGACAAAAACCAGAAAGTCTATAAAAATTTTAAATTATTCCACTGACATAAATGTCCTTGTTTATTGAGCTGATCCTTCCTCGTTTAGAGTAAACAACTTTATAAAGACTCCTCAGCACCACCAGCTTTGTATCAGCGCTATTGAAAGAGATTGTTTCTCCTCCTTTGGAATTGGTTACACAGTCCTAGAAAACCAGAACTCTCTCTCGGTCCCCAGTCAAACTTCCATCTCAGCATGCAGCCCTTTCAGCCGACTTCATTAATAACAGGGTAGTTGACCTTTAACCCATTTCTAGTGGTTTGGGTAGAGGTGATGGTCATGGAACCCAGGGCATTCATAGGTTCTAGGGAAGCCGTGTACCACCAAGCTACCATACCTCTAACTCAGTGACTAGATAAACCCTTCTTTTAAGAAACAAGGTTTTGCTAATCTGGCCAAAAGTCGGTGAGACAGATTTGCAGTTTATGAATTAGAGACAGAGTGCAATCTGATAATTTTCAAATTCAAATTATAGAGACTGGTTTATCAAGCCATGTCACAGACCAGAAGAGCTCAGGCTCAGCCTGAAGTCCCACAGCTACATTGTGGCTGGGCCTGTAGTTTGATACCATTTGTCGTCACCAGGCAACCAAAGAGTTGTCTTTCTGAAAGGTGGGGTGAACTGGGATGGAACACTTTTGATCAACATAACTGACAGGCAGTGGGGGTATGAACTTCTCAGCTGTAGGTATTCAGTGTGGCAACATTTGACTGTATCAGTGAATCTGACTGTGTGTAATAGGATTACCTCGTTTAAAAAATATCATTAAATACTGCTTTGCGTGTCAGAGTCCAGTATCTGTCTGGATTCCAACAGGTATTTCCTGGATCATGAGTTTTTTCACTGAAATTAGAATAGTAATATGGCTAATGTAGCCATGGGATACTAATCATCGCTAAAGAGTGCACGTATGTACACAGAGAGAATTAGAGTTCATCTCCCAATTCCCACAGAGCATGTGCGTGTGCAGTACATATGTGTGATTTATCCCCCAACCTTCCCAGTCTGTACCAACCCCAGCCAGGGTAGGCTCAGAATAAATGTGCTGTAAGGTATGAAACAGAAAGAAAATGTGTAGTGTCATTTCTAGACCCTACAGTGTTGTTGGAGTGGTAAGCTGACCTCTCTGCTCGTCTTTGACCTGACTACCTAGCCAGGGTTCTTATCATCCTATAATCAAATTCTCCTTTTAGGCTAGAGATATGGATCAGTCAGTAGTGTAGCCCCGAAGGTCAGAGTCATCCTTGACTACACGGTGAAAACTGAGGCCGTCCTGGCTTACAATAAGACCATGTCTCCCGTAAGATAAACCTTCTGCTCTGCTCTATGTGTCTCTTACCTAATCCAGACTCAGAGCTGCATGTTTGGAAGCCTGTATGCATCGATGGTTGATCAGCATTCATGTTTACAGAAGCCATGAGCAAGGACTTCCTCAGGAACACATAGGCAGAGGGCGTGCAGAAGCCATGCACATCCATGCCAGGGCCACAGGACCTGCTATGAAGTGGGTCATAAAGTTCAGGTGAACACTAACCTTTTTATACATAAGGTCATTTGATTCCAGTTTCTTACAGTAGAACAAAGACAAACTTCCTTCACTGCAGAGAAAGCCAACAGGTAGAAACATGGGAAACTGGGTCCGTGTCTTTTTATAGCCTTTTCTCTTTAAAAACAATTTTAAAGTTAAACATCTTTAAATAAAGCTATGCCATTGCATAACTAACTTTCTCACCAACTTGGCCAGTTGAGCAGCTTGGGGGCTGGTAAGACATGTGGTGTTAGACGGCCATGTTGGACTGTCTGCGAGAAGATCAGGCTGTCTGTCACTCAAAGGCTTAGATGTAAGAATGGAAAGAATAGCACAGGCTGTGCTCTTATCAGCCCCCAAGAACCTGGGGAGAAAGCACAATACCTCCACCCCTAGTTAGGGCTCCCACGAGGCCACTCACTCTCCTTTGTCATGTGGGAAGCCGACTGACCTGAGAGGAAGCTAATTGTTGGCTAATTTTTTTGAAAGAATGATTAATAATCACTTCTGTTTGGTGGGCTAAAATCTGTGGAGCTAAGTGTTTCTCCTGCAATATAAACCAACATGGAGAGAAGGAGTATGGGACCCTGTATAATCTTTTTGTAACAAGCTAGAAAATGATGTATTTAGTTTTTAATAATTAAACAGAAACATTTTTGTCCTCATGATGTTGCAATCATATTGCTAATAAAGCTTAGTGCCTATTTTTTAACTGATTCATTTTCTTGCTTATGACAATCTAGAAAGGTTTATTAAATCTAATGACTGCTTAGGATTAAGTAGGGGGAAGCATGTTCTAATTACAGGGATGGATAAAAGCAAACTAATTAACCAAAAACGTGCGTTTCCTTCCTTCCAGATGTCTGGTCAGCCATGGTGGAGAGGAGCCTGAGTTACCTAGAGCCTGAGTTTTTAATCACGTTTTTAGATTGCATTTTTTACACCATCTGTAGCATTAACCTGACTGTAATTTCTGTCACAGTTGGAAGCGTTGGTTAATAAATGTTTTGTTTTGGAGGGGGATGGGAAAGCAGGCAGGAATCTGAGAGGGTTTATGAATGAATCAAAGAGACTATGTCTTAACTGAGGAACCATACAGTAAAATTCTCGACTTTTACAACTGTAACTTGCCTATCTTTCTGTGCCTCACTGTATAGCTCCACGTACTTGGGAAAATACTTGTAATTCAGCTTTTTAAACAATAACCAAAAAAATCTACGCAATAGATGCTGCTAATCACCAGATTTGTAAAACCTTAATGACCGGGGCTGGGGAAGTGACCCAGTAGGTCAAGTACTGGCCACACCAGCATGAGGACCCGTGTGAGCCCCATCACCCAAGAAAGCCCAATGTGTGCTCCTATTTCAGAGCTGGGGAGGCAAGACAGGAGGATCCCTAGGACTCATAGCCAACCAGCCCTGCACAGTCAGTAAGCCCCAGTGCTTACTGACTATCCAAAATCAAGGTAAATGGCTCCCGAGTGATGGCCCACAAGGTTGACCTCTGACCTTCACATGCACATACAAGCATATACCCTTGTTAACGTATGCACCTACATACACATACAGATCTACACATAAACTCATAAACACACAGAAAATCTAATTTTATTCAGGTTGCACAGACTAGAGATTGAAAAGAATGTATGGTTGTTTTAGTAAATTCAGAAGCATTTATTTTTAATGCCTTAAATATCCTGAATCAAACATAGATTCAAAGTCCTATTGAGCTCTAAGTATATTTTTATAGTATTTTGAATATAAATATTCTGTCTGTATCTCTAGTAATAATTACTATATACCTTTTTTCCCTTTCTCTTTTTTTTTTTGTTTTTGTTTTGTTTTTTTCTAGGACAGGGTTTCTCTATAGTTTTGAAGCCTGTCCTGGAACTAGCTCTTGTAGACCAGTCTGGCCTTGAACTGACAATGATTCACCTGCCTCTGCTGGGATTAAAGGCGTGCGCCACCCCTACCCATCTACTACACGCCTTTGGGAGAAATTGATTGGGCTTTCAAAATTAAAAAAAAAATGAGGACAATTTTAAAGTGTCCAAAATGGCCAGGCGGTGGTGGCGCACGCCTTTAATCCCAGCACTCGGGAGGCAGAGGCAGGCGGATCTCTGTGAGTTCGAGACCAGCCTGGTCTACAGAGTTAGTTCCAGGACAGGCTCCAAAGCCACAGAGAAACCCTGTCTCAAAAAACCAAAAAATAAATAAATAAATAAAATAAAATAAAGTGTCCAAAATGATGTCAAAGAATAATATGTTGATTGAAAATTCCACGGTAGAGAAACCAAGACACATTGTGAATTGCAGATTGCAGGAAAATAAGAATAAATACTTTTGTGTTTGAAATTTTTATCATTAAAAAGCAATAAACAGGATGAAGGCTAAATTTTCAACTAAGTCCCAGAATAGAGGTTTTGCATCTTGAAGCATGGGGCACACTGACTTTAGAGCTGTCAGGGAAACATCAATAGGTATTGTGTGTCTATAGATGCTGGGGGCTTAGAAATGCAGATAATGTAAGCAGTGGGGCAGTGGTGGCACGGCTTTAATCCCAGCACTCAAAGGCAGAGATAGGCGGAGGATTTCTGTGAGTTTGAGACCAGTGTGGTCTAAAGATCAAGTTCTGAGACTGCCAAGGCTGCACAAAGAAACCTTATCTCAGAAAACAAGAGAGGAGAGAGAAGAGGGAAGGAGGGAGGGAGGGAGGGAGGGAGGGAGGGAGGGAGGGAGGGAGGGAGGGAGGGAGGGAAAGAAATGCATAGCAAAGGGACTGACAGTGGCAGTGTGATGGACCCCTTGGGAACTGGGAATTACAACAAAGTAGAACATGTGGTGCTTTCCTCTAAGCACGCATGTTAAAAACTGAACACACACACACAGTAGTAGTAAACCATGAAGATAACATCTTGATAGTTTGTGTGTGAATGTCTTTGGACCTTGAATCCCAAAGCCTTTATGGATCCTCAGATGCTCCCAGGAGTTTTATTAGAGTTAGGGCTCTGTTGGCGTGCCTTGTGTAGCAGCGTAGAAGAACCCTTAAATATGGTAGACGACTGAACATTTCAAGTTCTGCCTTTCTGAAGGGGACTAGCATGGACAATCAAGATGCCAAGTGAGATGTAAGTGCTGGGGAGTTGGCTGTCATCACTCATCATGTGAGTCATTCCTTTCTGAGCTGTGATGTGGTCTGAGGGATCTGAAGGAAATATCAGCACAATGACACAACAGGTCGTACTCGGAGCTGTGAGAGCAAATATTCCTCCGTCGGCTGTGTATGGAGCCTTTGCAAGAACATGAAAAGAGGAGGTGTTGTAGTCACAAGCATTACACATAGCTATTCTTTATTTGTCTTCCTTTAAAAAAAACTCCAAACTCCTGAACCACGTCTTCCAGCAGTGTGTTCTAATTCTGTTGTAAAAAGAACTCCATTACTAATGAGAAGACTTTGGATGTAAAGTATGCTTAATGGAGATTTTTCTGTAATAACTAAATGTTAAGTCTTAAAGCCTAATTAGGCTACCGCTAGAGTTTGGTTAGTAAAACAATTGCCTAGTGTTTAGGAAGCCTAGGTTCCATGTCCAGCATTGCATAAACCAATCATGGTAGCACATGCCTATTATTCAGCATTTAGGAGGTGAAGGCAGGAGGATCATAAGTTCAAGATCATCCTTGGTTGCATAGGAGGTTCAAGGCCAGCATGGGCTATGGCCTACCTACCCTACCCCACTCCAAAACAAAAACCAAAAAACCTAGCTGTGATTGAAAGCAAGTACTAAAGAGCTGCCATAATGTCTGTGTGAAATTTGGGCTCAGGCTGTCAGTTAGCCGCACACTCTTATCAATAAAGCTAGTGACCTTGGAATTGATCAGATTATGCAGTTCATTCAACTCGCTATTTAAAAGGCTTTCAGATAATTGCCACGTGGTCTTATTAAATGCAACAGCCCAATTTCAAGGTTGTCCTGTCGGCTTCATCCTGGCAGGCTGTGCATGTGCCCGTCACAGGCTTTCCAACTTCCTCCTCACCAGACTGAAATCAGCGTAATGAAAACAGTCAAACTGCTCATAAAATGTCACATGGCTATGAGAACACATATTATTTCTACAGATATTTTCTGTCAGTCACTAGATCACTACTCAAATGACAGCCGTGCCTGGCAGAGACGTGCTTTAAAAATGACAGTCCCATACTGCAGGAGACCACTGGCACAGTAAAATTTACTGCTCTGTCCCTTTGATCTCAGCCTACAAAAGACACAAAATGTTACTCGGGAATAAATAAAACATTTATAGAAAAGGGGAGAAAAGGTTATATGCTTCATTTTGCTTATCAATGTCATTTCCAAGCCAACAATTTTATTAGGGGTAGGGGTATGGTGACAAGCTATTTTTAGTTGGTGGGGGAGAAATGTGACATTTAGAACAAATGTCATAGCATTTCTTCAATAAAAATCCATGCTGTCAGCTGCCTAGCTAGCTCTAGAGAGTTGCAGAAAAGCTAGATGGACCCAGAGGAGGAGCAGGATAGCTTGCTGGTTGTTATTGTTCGCTTTTAGGCCCTCCTCTCAGTGCGGACGGACACTACAAAGTGTGTGTCCGTGCCCTGTGGTTCTGGGAATCCACCTTGTTGTCAAAAAGGCCATTTAAGAACAAAAATGTAATCTGCCTACCTAAAAAAAAAAAATGATTCTGGGTTCAACCAAAAGCCCATTGGCTGTTTTGTTCACCACATCTCCAGGACCCCCCACTTTCCCACAAACCAGAGAACTCAAATATCTGCTACTGTTACGGTCAACATGAAAACAGAAAATGACTTCATAATGATATATTTTACAGTATTAGAAACAGTCAGGAAGACCAGTGATAGACTAGGAAAGAATTGGCACATCCTGTGTTCTCCTTGTGAAACATTTTGTCCTTGTCACTTCCCTTGGGGGGGGGGGGGGCATATATTCACATTTGACTGTGAAATATCTCAGGATTGTTATCCATCTTTTTTTGTTGGTGGGTGGGAGCCATATCTTGCCTTTCTCTGAATCTCCTATACTGGCTAGCATAGTTCTTGATAAAACCATGGAACATTTAAAGCCTTAGTTTGAAAAGTATGGTTTCTCTCCAGAATGTCCCATGTCTGCACAACATGCCACCTTCCCAGTTACACAGTGATCCTGGTCATCTTTGCCATTCTCAAAGCCCAAGTCCTGCTTATTCCATCCATATGTCTGTTGAGTAATCATAGTGGTCTTTACTGAAGATATCTATGCACTCTTTTAACATGTATTATCATTTTACATGTCTGTAATCCCAGCAGAAACAGTCACTGGCAGACATCTGTGAGTTCAGGGTCAGCCTGGTCTACATAGCAAATTCATGGTCAACCAGGGCTATAGAATAAGAAACCCTATCTTCAAAGACAAAAAGAAGGGGAAGACATCTATACCCTTTCTCTCTTTCCTTTGCCCACCCCCATGTCAATGCTCCAACCATGCCTTCTCTTCCCCCTTTGGAGTCTAGCTCCAAGTTAAAGAGAATGTTTTTTCTTTAACCAGGCTCCTCCCTCCCTCCTCTGCCAGTTGCCCCAGGAGTTTGTATGTCTTACACCTGCCGTTGACTTTCAGGTGGCAGTCAGTAATGGTCTCACCTTAGCCTCTGTCTTCTAACTGCCGTTGACTTTCAGGTGGCGGTTAGTAATGGTCTCACCTTAGCCTCTGTCTTCTTACTGCCGTTGACTTTCAGGTGGCAGTCAGTAATGGTCTCACCTTAGCCTCTGTCTTCTTACTGCCGTTGACTTTCAGGTGGCAGTCAGTAATGGTCTCACCTTAGCCTCTGTCTTCTTACTGCCATTGACTAGCAAGCCATGAAGTGGCCACTTAGCAGGCAAAGGCATGGGGCCAAGGAGTGAGAGGCAACTCTAGAGTTCATTCTCAGCTCTCAGCTGCCAAATCGACTTAGCAGGTACCCTGCTTTATTTATCACCTTGACAAACATCACTCAGCAAACATTTACCAAGTCAAGGTCAGAGAACACTGACTACCAATGACAGCCTTTGCTCTCCCTTAATAAGCTGTTTCTTTCAGTCTGGAGGTTCTGGGAATCAAACCCAGAGCCTCTACTTACTAGGCAGGTACCAAGCTGGGTCTCCTAAGAAATCCTAGCTCTCAAGAACACAAAGCACTTACTCCTCCTACAGACTTTACAAACTGTAACTCTCATACCAAATTTTTATTTATTTACTATCCCAAATTAGAGAGCATTTTCTGTGTGTGCCTGTCATATGCTTATGTCCTCCTGCAATCACATGAGTATCTGTGTGTGCGCGCGCGTGTATTCACGTGCGTGCCTTTGTCTGTGCCAGATTGATGGCAGGTGTCTTCCTCAGCCCTCTCCAACTTATTGATGGAGGAAGGAAGGCTCGCCAAGAATGTAGCTCTCCCCCATTTGGCTCCAGAAGCTAGGCAGCTGGCACTGGGAATCCCCCGTCTCTGCCTTCCAAGTACTGGGTTTGCAGCAAGCCACCACATCTGCCTAGCCTTTATGTGGGAGCTGGGGATCTGAACTCTGGTCCTTGTGCTTTTTCAGTAAGCACTTTAACCACTAGCATCTGAGCAGTCCCAAGGCAAAAATCACTTTGAAGGCAAAGACGGCTTCTCAATAATTGATTCCCCTGTATTTTTCCTGACCATTGCCGAAAAGTACCTCCAGACAAGGGCCTCTTCATATGCCCATCCTGACCATAACTGCAAAGGTCCACAGGGGCAGCAAATACATCCCTGTTTCCGTGCACGTTGGAGCTCATTGACTTAGAAAAGCAGCAGTTTGAGAACTATTTTCTAACATTTATTCTTGTCTTTACTTCCCTTTTTAATCCTCCTACTATATAAAGCCATGTGAATAATTCATACACACTGGTTCAGATGTAGGTGATGTTTTGAAATTTCACATTTATCTGGATTAGATATATATGATTTAGTAATTTGTGTATGCCCCCAATTACATTGTTAATCTGTTTTTCTAATAGTGTTTTGACACTTGTCATCTGTATTGACAGCCTCATTGGCAAGATGGAGGTATATGATTTTCTTTTTGTCATTAAGCATTGTCATTTTTCACCATGGATTCTGAAATACAAAGAAAAATAATTCATTGCATATAGATTTATTTAAGACTTTAATGAATTAATTTAATGTCATTTGAACTTTGTTTCTACCTCCATTCTGGTGTAGGCGAGTGTAGCTCAGATCTGTTCTATTGTTGCTGACTACTCATCAGTAACAGCGTTTTTTATTAACCGTATCATAGGATGCTGCATGCCCGTTATGTGTAGGTATAGTTCTTTCAGCTAGCAGCTGAATTCCTCCTAGAAACAGTGGACTTTGCTTAGAAAATAGTTCTAATAAACAGTTCCATCCACAGTTAGAACCTGAGGCATCCAGAGGAAGCAGACTGTGAAAGATAGATCTAGCTTCTCTGCAATTGAAAAATTGGAAGGATTGATATTGTATGCTTAGAATAAATAAGAGAAAGAGATGGCTTAGTGGTTAAGAGCACTCGTTGCTATTGCAGAGGACCCAGGTTGGATTCCCAGCACCCATATTATAGTTTACAACTGTCCCTAACACCAGTCCCTCTGTGGGTGGGTACCAAGCATGCATATGGTAAACATACTTACATGCAGAAAAAAACACTCATAAACACACACACACACACACACACAATGAAATTAATAGATCTCAAAAGAAAGTGAGAAGAAAGAATGAAGAAGCCAATGTTTAGGCTTTAGGTTTTTGAGGTTTGGTTTGGGGAGTTTTGTTGTTTGTTTGTTAGTTCCCTGTGTGCATTTAATCACAGGACCTAAATCAGAAGAGCAAAATTTAGGAACAAGATAGGACCATGATGATCTAGGTTCTTTAGATGTTTAAAATTATTTAAGGGAGGGATCTGGATTCTTCTCCACTGGGGCAAGGTGGGGAGGTTGGAGCCTATCTACCTGTATCCCCAGACAGCTGAGGTCCACGATGCTCCTGGCTGTCTTCACTTCCAAGACACTCTGTTGTTCTGTACCACAGCTTCCTCACCCCCCAAGTAGAAATAATCCAAGTACTTTTTCTCCTTGATTTTTCTTGGTGATTAAATTAAGACTAGTAAAGATTGGAAATGTTTTATGTACGTCCATTCAGTGAATAAACAGATAAATATCACATACATATCACTATATAAACAGAGATACACTTATAGAACTTACTTAATGAGAAGCATATGTTCCTTCTTTCAAGATGGAGTTTCGTTATACAGCTCAGACTGGACTCACCCTCTTCCTGTCTGTTTTGAGCGCTGGGATTGCAAGGCATGTTCCATCACAGCTGCCGTGCTTACAGCTGAATACAAAGAAGAGATGCAGCAGTACTTGTTCTCAGGGTAAAGCTGGCTTAGCAGTCTCTATTTCCACCAACAGCATTCTCTACTTAAGGTCTTCAGTGTGTGCTCTGAACCAAAAAATAAATAAATAAATAAATTTAATTTTAATTAATTCATGCCAGTTTTATCTGACTCAGTCTGAATTGCCTTCTATTTGTAAAGACCATCATCTTACAAGGTTTTACTTGTTCTCTGACCCCTTTGCACTAACTCTTTTAGGGAAGGTGTGTGTGTTGTTCCTAAAGTAGCGATGCAGCCAGCTCTCCAGACATAATGGCAAGTTCAGTTCACTTGACTATAGTGCACAAAGCAAGTCACTGGAAAAATGGCTTTATCTTCAGGGATGGCCAAGAGCGACACCATGTAAAATATTAAAATACAAGGGGGATGAAATTAATTTAGAATATAATAGCAGTTTTTGGTTGTTCCCATTTTAAAAAATATCTAGGTTAATTTGCTTCTGACCAGTTTTGAAATTAAAGTTAATCATGAAAAATATTGTAATTCAAATATTCAAAAGCTAAAAAACATAGAAATTCATGTTTTAAAAAATATTTAGAAAGCATTTTTCCAAGTGATTTTTTTTTTTTTTACTGAGTTCTCATCCGAAATTGTTCACTTTGCAGTCAGTGTTGGGGGGGGGGTTTAAGAAATTTTTTTCTTTCACTAGCAATTCTTTTCATAGGTAGAAGCAGAATTTTAAAATGAAATACTGTGTTACTTCAACTCAACTTAGAAATAGACATAGAAAACATGGAGGTGGGATGGGGGTATGTGGTGGTCAGAAGAGTGAGAATTTGGTGTTAGGAGGATAGGAAAAGCTCTAATAGGCTAAGATGTTCCTCTTGCCACCGGCCACTTGTGCCCCTTCATCCCTCACAGGCTATTCTTACCCTTCCCCTGATAGGCTAAGATGTTCCTCTTGTCACCACCCACTTGTGCCCCTTCATCCCTCACAGGCTATTCTTACCCTTCCCCTGATAGGCTAAGATGTTCCTCCTGTCACCGCCCACTTGTGCCCCTTCATCCCTCACAGGCTATTGTTACCCTTCCCCTGATAGGCTAAGATGTTCCTCCTGTCACCGCCCACTTGTACCCCTTCATCCCTCACAGGCTATTCTTACCCTTCCCCTGATAGGCTAAGATGTTCCTCCTGTCACCGCCCACTACTGCCCTTCCTTCCACTGGAGGCAGTAAAAGCTCTCTGAGAGCAGGCACTGAGCCTGCCGGCTGTATCCCCAATCCCTAGCATGTATAGAAGGTTAATGAGGATTTGTTAAATGAATTAGTTAATTCACTTATAAGTCATTGTGCAATTTGGTGATTATTCATTATGTTCAAGAGACCCATTTCCCATGCATTAGTAATTAGTCCTGCTGGGAAAGAAATTTCATCAACTGTAAGAAGGGCAAATCAAAGCCATCCTATGTGCCAAGGAATGTATTACAAAGTCATGGCTGAGTAAACATAAATCTGCAGGATGTTCATAAAGAATCAAATGTGAGCAACAGCCAAAATGGTCAGTAGTAGGTGATAAGTTAAATATACCACATTTGTATAACACAGGACCAGGTGGTCAATTAATCATGTTATAGTGATAAAGAATTTTCACGGACTTGTCAAAAATTGTACTATTATAGCCTGTATGTGTGATATCAATTTTATAAAAATAATAGTATGCATTTATTTAGAAAAACCAAGACTGGTAAATATCTAGTATAATGTTAGTAGAAGTTATGTGTAGGGGTAGAAACCCTGGGATATTGCTTTCTTTTTTATGCCTGTGATTTTGAAATTTTCTGAAGTGAACATTAATTCCTTCTGTGAGCAGGGAAGAAAGGAAAGCTTCCTGGTGCTGATTTGGGGGCAGAAGATCAGCCCATTCATGAGGGGCAAAAGGGAACAGGGCCATATGGAAAGGAAGAGTGGACACACAGGACAGAGCACAGGTTGGCTATTTAGAGTCATGGCCACCAGCACCTGTGTGGTTGGATACAGGTGCCAGAAGATCCTGCTTACCTGGGAGGGAAGCGGGTCTGTGTGCTGTTAGCCCTTTCCTGGATGAAATCCTTCCAAGTGTCACAAAGTATGAACTGGATGGAAATCAGAAACCCAGACACCTAACAAAAGAGGTCTGGTGTTGCTGTCGCCTGTCTTCATCAGCACAGGGTCTAAGCCTGTATAAGTCTTCCTATGTGTTTATGGGTTTCTTCTTCTAGGCCCTATTCTGTTTGTTTTTTTATTTTTCTGGTATTTGTGATTGGGTTCTAGACTTTGTGCATGCTGTGTAAGAACCCTACCACTGAGCTCCTTCCCCACAAACATGCATTTGTTTCTGTCAGGACATTTACAGTGAGAGTAGGTAGAGTGGAATGAGATTGGCTTAGAGCTTGGCAGAAGTCAGGCAGTGCATGTTTGAACTGCTCTGTCCTCTATAAACTCCACAACCGTGCACACATTTGTTTCAGTGTTCTAATCTAAGTCAGTAGTGGTAAAATGAAGCTATTAGCAATCCCTTTCAAGTTTTAGACAAGGGAGAGATCTAGAAATTCCCCAGCTCTGTGCCTTCACAGTAAGAGACGGCTAATGAGTGTTCTCTGTATATGCTGGTCTCTTTCTCATGGTTGTGATTATACTAAATGTACATTATAGTTACAAGACCGTAGGCTGGTGTAGATACCTTATTTGAAATGTGATTGTTTTTAGATGTGTGCTTCTTGATGTTGTTGCTGCTGCTGCTGGTGGTCAGAAATAGAGTGACTGGTTTTCGGGCGTGCTTTTGTTATTGTTGGGGCTGGGGGTAGTAGTAAGTAATAGAAATAGGTGAGTCAAAGGCTGCATTCAGAAAAGCAAACCACTTGCTTAGACCAGGTGTTGGGAATTACTTCTGTTTGCTGACACTGAGCTGTCACCTAAACCGGCCTTACAGAAATCAGTCCCTGAGAAAGCTGCGTACATCATCCCCGTCATTGTGGAAAAGCGGCCGAGCACCTGATGTGTCCAGAGGGACCGCACTGTCACTTCTCACTCCATAAGCAGCATCCTTCTGTTGTGAATTAAATGTTCACAGTCAAGTCTGCGTCCGTGTGTGCTTGTTCGCTTGGGAAAGAAATGTTCTTCGGGGGTGTTTTATTTGCAGCAGCAGCGGGGCAGCGTGACAGTAGGCACGGTTAATATTGGTCACTCACTCTTTCATCTTAGATTCTTTCCCAGTACTCATTTTTCGTTGTGGTTTTACCATCATATGTTATCGGACTGAGATAATTACACATTACACATATGCTCACATATATGTAAGCATGATGTTTGGCGTGTGTTTGTAAGAGGTATGAACACTACACAGAGCCTCTGAAAATCCTGTGTATTTCTTCAGGTGTATGTGTAACTGACTACTGAACTGGATCCCATGTGCACTGGAGGCTTCTGTTCCCAGATCCATACATCCCTGCCTCGGTTAGGACAGGAAATTCTCTCTTCTTCCACATTTCCCACCCCAAGGTGAGCTTAGGGTCTGGAGACAGCCAGTGACCCAGAGCAGTGAGTCATCCCCTTCCACCTGTCTATTCCAGCCCATTTTGTCCTCCGCTCCAGTGGCAGGATGTCAGAGCCCTTGTTGCCGTTGCCTTCAGCTTCCTGTCTCCGCAGGGATCCAGTCTGCTACCATTTTACCCAGGCCTGGAGGCAACTCGAACAAGCTTTATAAAGGCTGGAAGCTAGAGCTGGACATGGTTGGCTTTATGCCCTGCTATGAGATTCCCTGAGCCAGAGAGAGTCTAAACTCAGGGTTTCATGTGAATTTCATCACTGCCAACAAGCAAGTGCTCTCTAATCTGAGCAATTTCATTGAGATAGAGATATTTCATCCTTTAGAACTCATACTGGAATAACTAAACATTTGTGTGAAATTCCCACTTAATTTTTTGTTTTTAATTTCTGTTATTTTTTCAGTTGGAAACATAAACAAATTATGTATTTTTAGTTTTATATATTTGTAATTATATACCTAATTATGTGTGGTGTGGCTTCCGTGATGCAAATTTTTTTATGACAACTGGTGTTTCAAATATATTTGCTTTGACCATTGTCAATGCACTTGATAGTTGTTTACTTAATGCCTTAATCTAAGGCCTTACAACCTGTCTTTTGTGAATCTTTTGAAAATATTTTTAGTAACCTCTGTATCTCATCATAAAGTTCATTTCTGAAGTATTATTGGAAATGGATATGATAGAACTGAGAATGATAAATTTATTTCCCAGATAGACTCTGATTTCCTGTTGAGGGAGAAGGAGTCTACAGCAGCACACAGCTGTGGGTAGTATGCATCCAGACGGTGTTCGCAGCCTCCTCATGGGTTCTCCTCTCACCTCCCCGCCCCCCCCCCTGTGCATCCCCTATGCATCCCTTCTTTTTCCCCCTCGCATCAACTGCTTTTTCTGTCACCATGACCAAATGCTGGACGGGAAGCAATTTAAAGAAGAGGCTTAGTTTCTCTGATGGTTTCCAGAAGTAAGTCCATTCAATAGGGAAGGCCTGGCAGCAGGCAGCACTTGAGTGACGGGTGTGTGGCTCCTCTGCTCACGTCTCTGGGGGCAGTGATGAAAGGACCCCAGCTCTTGGGATGCCAGCACCAGGGTCAGGGCATTCGACCCTACCCCCACCCCCAGTTAATCCATTGTGGAGAAGACATTACAGACATCCCTAAGACTAGGTCTCACCGCAGCCACCAGGGCTCAGACAATTCTTGGGTAGTTCCCCAGCCAGGAGTTCCTTACCTCCACTTTCATCCCCACATGCTGTTGACAGCCAGCCTTTGCCTGGAAGGCTCTTCCCGCCTCGTGACTTCTAGTCCTTTAGACTTCACCTCTGATGGTTCCTTCCTGCCCAGGTCAGATCACCACATAATGGTCACACTCCTCAGTACACAGCAATGCTGTGCGTATCCTTCCACTCTCCATCCCTGTGAAAGCAACTTAAAGGGGGGAGGTTATTGGGGGTTTTTTTTGTTGTTTTTTTCAGTTAAGAGGTATCAGTGTGGTGATTTGCCCTGGTTACCTCAGATCTGTGATAAGGCTGCCATGGCAGAAGAGGATGGTAAGGAGAATTGCTCACCTCATGGCATCTAAGAAGGAAGGAGAAGGGAGGGGCCCAGTTCCTAGTATACCTCTCCAGGGTGAGCCAATGACCTGCTTCCTTCAACTAGAGTTGCCACGATCTCCCAATAATGCCACAGGCTGGCTTTCCACATGAGACATGGGAATATCTAGGATCCCGTGTATAACACCACTAATATTTACATACATTTTGGAAGCTGTTCATCTTTCCATTCCAGTGTAAATTCCAGAAGGAAAGAGACCATGCCTAACATGCAGTAGCTGTGCAGTGAAGAATTGTGGAATAATTGAGTCCGTTATATATGAAAATTGTTTTGTTTCTATGAAAACAAAAGATTAAATGAAGAGAATTGTATTTGTATGATATTTTGTTTCATGAAATTGTGCCCTCGGTTACCCTGGTCCACTCAGATAGCTACTCTAAGGGTCTCCTATTTGACTTAATTGCTCCGTTGTAGAGATTTTATCCTCAGTCCCTGGTCTAGCCTTGAGATTTGCCTTTCAAAATGTAAAGCCCTACTTCAGACCAGGACTGGTCTGGCTTCCCCTACTTTCATCACAAATCAAGTTTAAGATGTATTATTCTAAAGAAGCAAGAGGAAACCAAGCATGGTGGCTTACATCTTTAATCCTAACACTTACTCGGGAGGGTGGGGTGAAAAGGAAGGCTAGCCTGAGCCACATAGTGAGTTCCAGGCCAGTTCAGGGTACAGGTTGGACCTTTAAAAAAAAAAAGTTGGCTTCCTAACTCCTGCGAAAGACCATGAAGGGCAAGCCTTTGGGTTTCTGGCTTGTATCTCAAGTGTGTGCACCAGTCCACACTGCCTGATGTGTACAGTTTGCCCTTGTGGTCTTGGGTTGATTACCTGTAGTTCTGCTCATTTTAAAAGTCCTGCAAATAGGTTTTTCAGCTCCCCCTGGAACCCAGTGTGACAATCTGGGTGTCTCAGTGAAAGAACACTGAGCCCTTCTAGGTTCGCCGGTGCTTCTGGCATCAGCCTCTTTGTTTTTGTTATAACTGCTGTACTTGAAGAGGAGGGAAATGATGTTCCTGTCATATTTTTGAGCACATGACTTTAACCTGAGCACTGGCTAACCCCCATCAGTAAGGTTGACTGGGCTGGGGCTGGGGCTCAGTGCTGGAAGCGTCTGTTTGCAGGAGGCCATAGGTTCAACCTTCAGTGCAGAAGAAAGGAAGGACAGGGAAGGAAAGGAAGGAGAGAGGGAAGGAAAAAGAAAGGGGACTCTGAAACATTAAACAATGTAAGTTAAAGAAAACCTAAAAATTAGAAGAAGCCCCTTTTCTTGTGGCAGTAAAAGTAGCGTGTTGGGATCAAGGAAGATGATCTTCAGGGACAGCCACTCTGCCCAATCATGTCAAGGATCTTCCTGGGCAAAAACATTGTAAAAGCCTGTTTCCCCTCTGTACCACACAAACCCTCATTGCCCTTCTCTGAAAGTTCTGCAGAAGATTAACATTGTCATAGTGAAAGTAACACTGGCTGCTCCCCGTTTTTTAGCAGCACCAGATAAACACGACTGTTTCACAGCAGCTGCTTCCCCTATTACAGGATCATCTGTGCTCTGGAGACAGTATCGCATCTGTAGTTCTCCCAGGTATGAGGTATCTGCCATTTCAGTCCAAGAGTGAAGAAGTAAGAATGTGCCGGTGTTGAGAATAATCACGTTTTGTCTTTTCAGAGAATTTATTCACACGTTTATAGCAGTGACCTACACTTCAGATTTACAGTGATTTAATATATGTGTTTTAAATATGAACATAAAAATTTAATATAGAAGAAAGAGCCTCCAAATCCCCTCTTCTGCAAAGCTAACAAACAGACTGCACTTCTGCACGGCTTCCTTGATGGGCTCGGAGTAATTAAGCAGACATAACACATAAAGGAATTTATTAGGCTTTTATTAAGGTTTGATAATTCGAGTTTCAGATTTAAATCTCAGAGGGCTCATAATTGTTGTCATTTCCTAGTTTGAGCCACGTTTGGAAAGAAGTTCAGCCTCTGTGCAAAGGCAGGGAAAATTCAGATGGAGACTCCAAAGGGCCATTTTCATTAGCCAGAGCTGAACGCAGGTGTCATTTGCTCCTAGCATGAGGCTTTTAGTAAGGAGTATGGACACTGGTTAGGGACCGAATCTGTGTGGTGCCTTAATGTGAAAGGAAGAGACTCTTTCAAACTCTAGAAATGTGAGTGACCCTAATTCACAAAGGAAGGCAATTTCAGTCTGAACACCATCACAAGAAATACACTGGTACTGATCCAAGGCTCTGCAGAGACTCTAGGATGCTTCGTAATGCTGAACAGGTATCATCTGGTTACACTGGATTGTCGTGGCTTTAACCTTTTTTTTTTTTAACCAAATGTTTTTCAAAACATTGGTGAAGATATCTTTGACTGTTTGGATCTTTTTGCTGAATTTTTTTTAGTGCTGAAATGAATGGCCCTGCTAAATTCATTTAAAAAAAAAAAAAACTTTGAACTGGGAAGACAGCTCCATCAGCAGAGAGCTTGACCACATAAAACTACAGGACATTTTTCCAGGTGTTACCGTAATTCCAGTGCTAGGATGCTGAGACTTGCTGGCCAGCCAGACTAGCCAATCAGAATTGGAACTCTGTCCCAGAAGTTAAGGTACAGAGCTGAGAGACTGGTTCATAGGGAAAAGCATTTGTCATGTAATCACAAGGAACCAAGTTTGGAACTCCAGCCCTCACATAAAAGCTAGTGGTTGTGGTAACCCCCCTCTAAGCCTAGCACTTAGGAGGTGAAGATGGCATTTCCCCAAGGAATGGCCAGAATTAGTTAATTCAAAAAAACGGAGAAGGAGGAGGAGGAGAAGAAGAAAAAGAAGAAGAGGAGGAAGAGGAGAAGGAAGAGGAGGAGGAGGAAGAGGAGGAGGAGGAGGAGGAGGAGGAGGAGGAGGAGGAGGAGGAGGAGGAGGAGGAGGAGGAGGAGGAGGAGGAGGAGAAGGGGGTTGATTTCTTGCCATGTTAGAGGGTGGAAAGCCTGGAGTCAGAAGGTCCCTTGCTAATTAGTGGTTTCATGTTGTATCACCTCATGGTAGAAGGCAGAAGGGCAAGACCGCGAGAGGTCACATTCCAAGCTCTGGTCCTTCTGTAAAGCTTCCCTGCTTTTTGCAGGCGGAGCTTCATGACCAAAACACCTCCCACCTTCCCACACTGGACAGTAACCTTTTAAAGCATACTTTACTGGGGACACATTGAGACCATAGCAATACAGTTGGCATCTTCTTTCCTTGTTATTCCTTCTTTTCCATAAAATTGCAGTCTACTGGGAGTCATAAAAACGAGCATTTCTCTAATAGAGGCACCAAAGGCACCTGGTGTGTCAGGCTCTTCACCACTCCTTGTGTCCCTGTCTCTGGCTTGCTCTGAAGAACCTGTCTGATAGCTGAGCCACACCTAACCTCTTCCATGACAATCTGTCTTGGATTGCTGTCCCACACAGCCAGCAAAGCCAGTGGGACAGGATGACGATAGAATGTCTGTTCCCTAACACACAGTCTGGCTTTTACTTCATGCTCAAGTCTGAGACTGGTAAGTGCCCTTCCTGCATCTTCCAAATGCCCAGCTTCATCCTGCCTTTTGAAACAGTGACTGGGACAGACACTGCCATAGGCGAAGTCTCTTCTCTTAGGCTCGTCATCCTCAGCCCCCTCCCTAAACTATTTTCCACACTGCTCTGTCAGCAGTGCAGAGGCCTCACTTCCATCATTGGTCACTTTAAACCTAAGGTCAGTCTCTCAGTCTCAGCATTAGAGCCCTCAAATGCCAATGGTTAGCCTCTGGGACTGGGAGAAAGAACAGCTTAGAGGATGGTGATTTCATATCACCTTTTCATCTTTTCCCAATTTTTCTTTTCGTCCTTAGTAACTTCCACTCTTCCTCAAGGTTCTCTCACTAACCACCCAAAATTCCTAATTCTGTGATAACTCCTGAACTACAGATACAGGTATTTATTAATTAAAAACTCAGGAAAATCTGTGTGGAGTTCAGTTCTCATACACTTTGTGTCCTTAAAATGATGCTGTTATCCTCATTATTAACTGGATTCCCTATCCCTAGTGTTGTCCTTCCAGCTCTGGCTTAATTATGGCCCCAGAATGATTTATTCCCTTGTTCCTAATTACTGCTCTATTGAATGCTAGTCCCAAAGGATGTTTTTGCCAATTTGCAGGCATAATTTAAAACACACACACACACACACACACACACACACACACACACCACAATATTGTCGGTTTAAAATTGACTCTTTAATAGGCTTTTGTAACTATGCATGGTAGCCTGGGATCTGGGATTATAACCCTAGCATTTGGGAGATAGAGGCAAGATCAGGAATTAAAAACCACCTTCTTTCACTACCTAGCAATTTTAAGGCCAGCCAGGGCTACATCTGTCAGATAGATAGATGGATGGATAGATAGATAGATAGATAGATAGATAGATAGATAGATAGATAGATAGATAGACAGACAGACAGACAGACAGACAGACTCTCCATCAAAATCTCTCCCTGTTTTAGGACATGATTGTGGTTCTAGCTACTGAATATCTTTAATCTTCCTTGTTCATGAAATAAAAAGTGGAAACCTTACGGAAGAACCAGAGTTTGAACATTTTTTATTTTAGTTTTAGTGCTGTTTAGAATCTAAAAGCTTAAGACGCGTAGATTGAGCCAGAATAGAATTTAGCCTCATCAGTACACCCTTAGACCAGCAGGCATGGTGATCTGTTGCAAGCCTTGACTCAGCACACAAAGGCCTCCCCTGGGCCCTTCCTCTGTATCAGTGTCTCCCACCACTCCCTACCCTAGCACTAAGTTAGTTTGAGAAATTTTATTCCTGAAACTGCTGGGGAGGGGGAAAGCCATGGGTGACAATGTCTTGAAAATCCAGAAGCTTGTCATTGTAAAAGGGAGACCAAAACTCCCTTGAAGGTGAGGTCAACGCCCTCCCTCCTCCTAGGCAATTTGTTTATTTGTTTTTTAGCTTGTAGGGGGAGGGGACACCAGCGTAAAATGAACTGCTTTTACTAGTCTTCAACCCTGACTTTCCTGGCCCCTCCATCGTGTGGTGCCTCCAAGGCCCGTGAGTTGTTTCTCACTGTCGCTAAGCTGCAAAGAAGCACCATAGCCAAGATCAGTCTTTCTCAATTCATCATCTTCATGGGTTCAGAACACAGTTTATTTTTAATTTTGTGTTTATGTGTTTATTGATGTGTACATACAAGTACACATACATGTTGATGGCTGGGCACTTGTACATTGTGAAGGTCAGAAGATAACCTCAGATGTCATTCTTCAGTGTTATTCACTGAAGAATGTCATTACTCAGTGTTATTGAGATGGAGTTTCTTGTTGGCTAGGGACTCCTAGGCAGACTAAACGGGATGCCTGGCAAGGTGAGAGAGCCCTCATCTTTTTCTCTCCAGTGCTAGAGTTATGAACACTGATAACCACATCTGGCTTTTTATATGGATTCTAGGGCTCAAACTCAGGTACTTGTGCCTGGAAGTCAAGTACTTCCCAACTGAGTCATCTTCTCAGCCCCTGCAGATTGCCTTTTATCAGAAATGAATAGGCAGCTAAGATGTGAGCTGTAGAAGTGAAAGCTAGAACCCTTTTATTCCTTCTTCCTTAAGTGTCTATAGGAACAGATGTCATTGCTAAAGCCCTGTTGCAAAATGACTGACCCAGTCTTTGGCAGTGGTGAAGCCAATCTCAAGTGCACTTTTAGCCCTTTACATCTGTGATCAGGAGAGAAAAGATCTTGACTTACTGAAATGATTGTGCTATGTAAGGATTTTCACTCAACCAGCCACTCCCGAAGTCACAAATGTCTTTACTGCCCACTTTCCTAAATGAGACTTGGGAGGTTTTGTGTCATACTTTAAAAAGAACACTGAGGTTTTTCTCAGCTATAAAGAACAAAGTTATGTCACTTCCTGGGGAGTAGATAAACTGGAGATAATCGGTCAGGGAATTAAGCCAATCTCACATATGTAAGTTTTCTGTCATTCGCAGTTCTTATATGTTGTATAGACACACATATGATTGTGTGTCTATAACATGGAAGAAGAAGTGAAATAAGGAGGACTAGTGGGTGTGTAAGAAGGGAAAACACACTCAAACTATGTGTGCATCTGTATGCAAACGTTCCATGGACATGGGCTGATAAAAGGAAAGAAACAACAGAAAGAAGGCTCTGGTGAGTTCTAAGCTGAGGTTGTAAAGAACCAAGAGCAATTGATAACAACAGAAATACAGCATTATTTTTGTTCCTGAGAGAAAGTCTGCTAAACTATCACAAATATGAATAACATCATTTGACACTTTGGACTTTAAAAAAAAAAAAACACAGACCTTTGAAATCATCCATCTTCCTGCTTTCCTTGGCTTTGTGTTAGGGGAATATGAAACAGACCCATTGAAGGGCCCTGAGCTAGGGTAGGGGGCAACTGCTGACACTGGTGCTTGTCTTTGAAAGATGCTTTTAATTTCACTGCACTGGAAGTCCTGGTCATAGCCTGAGCACACAGCACAAGCCGAGGTCCCAGGCCCATAGCCACTGCTCTCCTTCATCATCAGGAGGCCTGTGGGGAGCCATGCTGACTGACTGCAGAAGAGCATGCAGCATGCTGTGAATGTACCAGGGAGGGGGAGCGCCTGAGTCTCCAGCAGCACAGCGCACTGGGGAACTTCTCCAAAGGAAGCCAGACCTGGTCTGACAGTGTGATTCTCAAGGTGGGAGGCCAGTCTAGAAGGAGAGCTCTGCATTCATTCCCCGGCCCTTCCATTTACTTCCTCTGTGTGGCTGCTGAGAAGTGTGCCCTGCAGTAGAAGGTAGAAGCAGTGCTTTTCTCTTAGAGTCCTTGTGTTGTGAGTCTCATGCATGTTAAGTTACACATGTCCAAATGAGTTTAATAAAACAGGGCTTGGCAGATAATCTGCTTTCTCTATTAACTTGTTTTCTTTGGGTTTCTGAGATCAAGTTGTAATGTAGTCCAGAATGACCTCAAACTTGCTGTATAACTGAGGCTGGTCTCCAATTACTAATCCTCCAGCTGTAGCCTCCTGCGTGCTGATATTACAGATATACACCAGCATGCCCAGATCTCAGTTTCTCTATTATTTGGAATCAACCTGATAAATGAGAGCAAATAGGGCTATGGGTAGGGTATAGTTAGATGAAGGCTAACCATGTGCTTCTATATTGTCAAAAGGGAGATAGTACATGTAAGATTACAGAGTGTTTAGAAATGTACGTCAGACATATGCTGGTCAGACTTCACTGTGTCAGTGAAGGGGTCTATTAAAAGCTTCCAGAATATTAGACTCAGACTTTGAAAAGAAAGTACTTTTGCCAGTTTTAAGGCTGTAAGAGGGAAATGTGAGGAGAGATTGAACAAAACAGCAAGCCTATCTAGCACGCTAAGCAGAATGGGGTAGCCCATGTAGAATGCTGTCTTCTAGGTGCTGCCTGTTACTGCCATGGAGCTTGCAGAGACTTGCCCTGTCCGCAGTCCGGATGGGTGTGAATGCTCTTCAACTGCATCCTACCGTAGCCACAGTGGGTGGCTGACTGCAGGGAGCACAGAGTACAAAACCAAAACAGTCATGGAGATCAACATAATCCCAGTGAACTGGATGTGCTCACACCAGCCCTTCTTTGTGAGGGCACTGGAGGACATTTGCACACCAGACTTCTGGTCTCGCCCTCCTGGTGAGACCCATGTCTGAATGACCTGAGCTGTGGCGAGTTCATCCTGCTGCTTAGGAGAGGAATCTGAGATTATATTGAGATAGGATCTGGGATCGTTTTGAGGCTTATCTTAGTTACTGTTGTACTACTGTGAAGAGACCCCATGACCAAGGTAATTTAGTAAAGAAAGCATTTAATTGGGAGCTTGCTCACAGTTTCAGAGGCTGAGCCCACGGCCATCATGGTGGGAAGCGTGGCAGCCGGTAGGCAGGCACGGCACTGGAGCAGTGCCACAGGCAGCAGGCAGAGGGAGAAGGGCTGGGCCTGGCATCGATTTTAAACCTCAGAGCCCACCCCAGTGACACAACTCTTCCAACAAGAACAACCCTCCTAACACTTTAACAGTCTGCTAGCTGGAAACCAAACACTGAGATATATAAGCCTTAGAGGGCCATTCTCAACCACCACCAGGGTCCTAGAAAGTATGCCTGGAAAAATGGCAGATATTTGCAGGCAGAATATGTAAGCTACAGAGATAGATTTTGGTTTTTCAGTGGGATCGCCTTTAAAACCTAGCTGACATAGCCACACAGGAGGACAAGTTTTGTGTGCAATTAGTTCCTTGGATTCAGAACTATGGTCTTCCATATCATCATGCAATACACCTCCATTTAGAAATTTTTGAAGGGATAATATCAAAATAAAAGTACACCATCTGTTTTTCAAGCCTAAAAGGAATATTTTAAAAGTTAGTGTATAGTCTCAAAGAACTGTAAAAACAATTTCTAACATCCTGTGGTACAGACTATAGCAGGCTTTCTTTAGGGCCACCAGTCCCCAAATCATGACAAAGAAACTTATTAGTTATGAATACTCAGCCTTATGTTATGCTTGTCCCACTAACTCTTATAACTTAATATAACCTCTTTCTCTTCATCTGTCTTGCCTCAGGACTTTCTACCTTTCATTCTATATGTCCTACTCCATGGCTGACCATCTGGCAGCTGCCTGACTGGCTGGCCCCTAGTATCACCCTCCCTTTTTTTTCTCCCTCATTTTGCTCTCTCCTCTCTTTTGGAGCCTAGATTCCTCTTACTATTTATTCTTTCTGCCCACCAGCCCCATCTATCCTTTACTGCCTAGCTATTGGCTGTTTAGCTTTTTATTAGACCAATCAGGTGCCTTAGGCAGGCAAGATAAATCAGCAGCACATCTTTACATAATTGAACAAATGCAGCATAAACAAATGTAATATACCTTTACATAGTTAAAGTAATATTCTACAACAACAGACCATGTAAATCACAGAATTTTTTCAGTTTTCTTTCAAGTAAAATATTAATCTTCAGAGAAAGAGAGGTCACTATCCATATATTCTATCTCCCCACCTCTTCTATTCTTATCTCCTTTTCTCCATCCCTTCTTTCCTTTTGTCCTATTTTAAATATCCTCCTTTACCAAAACAGATATTAAATATGTTCTTTTCTGCCCAAGGCACAAGCTAATTTCATTTGGGCATACGTGCTGTACTACAAGACAGAGGTGTAATATGATAATATCAACTCTCCCACACAATTCTATAGATTTGCTATAGTCTTAATCAAAATCCAACAAGGCTTTTGGTATTTTAGAATAAAATAGTAAAGATTTATATAATAAATAACAGGATATAGTTAGAGATAAGCAACAAATTAGGAATTCAGTCATTATCACTCAGCAGAAAAATGGGCAAAGTCAAAATGCATGAAAATTACAACAAAAACTTGACATTTTATGTCAGCATAGATTGTGGCTGTGTGTGGGGTTGTGGTACTTTTGTGAAGCTGGTAATATATACTGTTTGATATAGAAAATAAAGCACCATAAACTCTCTAGGAAAGTATAAGTCGACACAGCCTCTTTAGAAAGCAGCTTAACTGTAAATATGACAATGGTACACTGAAATAGTCTTTCCTCCCGATAATTCCCCATCTAGATAAATGCTCCACCACAAACCCAGAGAGGCGTGTGTTCTTGTTGCTAACAGTCAAAAAGTGGCGGCAAGCCAGGTGTCTTTAATAGGAAAGTGGTTAAATATATTATAATGTCTTCATTGTCTGACCTCATGTGCACTCATAAAAACGATGTAAGGGGCTCTGTGGCAACAGAAGGTGTTGGACTTTCTCCTGTGAGCATGGGGAGCCATTGTGGGACTTTAAGAAGAAGCACGACATGACCAGACTTGAGTTTTTAAAATATCTTCCTGGATGGATTATGGAAAACAGATCAGAGAGACATAAACTAGAACAGAGACTCCCATTAGGAGGGTGTTAATCCAGTTGACCATTAATGATGGCCCCTTGAGATGGCAGCTGCACCGCTGTTACCAGCCAGAAACGCTTAGACATAGCAGTATATTTTAGGGTTCTGTTTTGACATGTCTTGGGCAGCTCTTCATACAAAATGCTTACCGAGGCAAAGATGATAGAAGAGGTTTGCTGACTGTCTCATCACCTGACTAAATTATTTAGAATTATAAATCAATTTTTCTCACTCATCTGCTTTTCATGTCCTTGTTAAAAGGCTGGAGCCCTTCGAGGTGACTTTGGGGTTCTTTTTCTTCAGCAGCGTGAAGCTCTGAGCACATGCTATGATCAGCTTACATGGGCCTAGCTTAAGTTTAGGCCTAATAGTACAGTTAGCTTCTGCTTTCCCTCCACGGATTTCTTCTTTTATTGCCATCTTCAAAGGCTACATGGTATGGGTGCTTTTTGTTGTATACCAGCTTCTCCACCGTTTGAGACTAGGCAGATTTAAATTACTAATAAGTGCATGAGCATAAAAGTCACCATCTTAGCCATGCTGTGGCTTTGATCCCTTGGCGGCTGTCAAGGTGTCGCTTGATATTTATCTCTTAACATGAATATTTCATATTGGTTTAGGAAAGGTCATCTAATAATAAAAAGCCATTTTAAGTCCTCACCAGCTATCTGTAGTGATCAGATTCCCAGGATTAATTAAGTATTTGTAATGTGTCTTTATAGCAAGAACTTGACTTTAAATTTGAGGATGTAGCACAGCATGGTAAGACTCTAGAGCCAGACTATAGAGTGAGAGGGTGAATGTAGTTGTCACCTACCAGGCATGGGACCAAGGCTGTGGGACTCAGTGCCTTTGGGCCTCCAGGTCGAAGTGGTGTTGAAGTACCAAATTTGATTATATTAGTAAAACATGCACTGTTGTTATGTGTTAAATGAAAACATTAAGTGAGAAGTCTTTCTTGACGTATCTTTTGATGGCATGTGCTAACAATTTCACTGAAAAGCATACAAGAAGAGAACCACTTTGTAGTGGCATTTCAATTGTATTTTAATAAGTAAAGATTGCCTGAAAATCTAAGAGTAAAACAGTCCCACTGGTTAGCCTTACAGACCAGATTATGATAACACACACCTTTAATCTCAGTAGCCATAATGACACACAACTGTAATCCCAGTAGCCACACTAGTTGCCATAGAAACTGGGCGGTGCATGCCTTTAATGACCGTGGTTCATGCCTTTAATCCCAGCCCTAGAGAGGATTATAAAATGGGAGGAAACACAGCCTCAGACACACAGTCTCCTTCTGAGATGCCTGGAGGCAGGATCAACATTTTTGGACTGAGGTCAAGGCATTTTCAGGTTGAACCCCAGTTTCTGACCCTGAGTTTTTATTAATCGTGCTTCATTTAATTGTGCTTTGCTACTCGAGGTATAAGCTTTGGTCTGTGGGGTTTTTTTAAAGATTTTTATTTTACTATTTATTTATGTGTGTCTCTATATGTGTGTACACTCATGCACATATGTGTATCCATATGCTCACAGACCAGAAGAGGGCATCAGATTCCCTGGGGCTGGAATTAAAGACCGTCGTGAGCTATCACAGGCACTGGAATGAAGCTCCTTTGCTGAAGGAACAGCGGGTGCTCTTGACCATGAGCCTCTTTCCAACCTTGGTCCTGGAGATTTTTCTACATGCAAATATAACATATATGGAAAATAATCCTTTTATACACATTAATAGTATTAAAACCAGAGTTTGAGAGTTTTGGTTCTTGTCTTTAAAAAACTGAAAAGGTACCAATCCAATTACCTTTCATTCCAGTGACATCATTATCCCAATAGCTGTGACCAGTCAGCCTTTTAGTTAAAATTAAATGTCATAAACCAACAACCTGCCTTTGTCCAGCAACTGCTAGTCTTTTTTTAAAAATATTTATTTATTTGTTATGTATACAATATTCTGTCTGTGTGTCTGCCTGCAGGCCAGAAGAGGGCATCAGATCTCATTTCAGATGGTTGTGAGCCACCATGTGGTTGCTTGGAATTGAACTCAGGACCTTTGGAAGAGCAGGCAATGCTCTTGACCTCTGAACCATCTCTCCAGCCCCTGCTCGTCTTTTAAAAGAAGACACTAGCTGGGCCTAGTGCTACATGCTTTTAATCACAACACTCAGGAGGCAGAGACAGGACTTCAAGGCCAGGCTGGTCTACGTAGTGAGTTCTAGGTCAGCCAAAACTACACAGTGAGTCAATCTCCCCCCCCCCCCCTTCCCGCAGCTTCACTAATGGAGCTGGTTCTGCATACATTTGATGCGAGAGCCCAAAAGGACTAGCCCAGCCCAGCAGGGCTTGCACCTAGCCCCACCCTGGGGCAGTCCCATGTTGACTCTGCAATACCAGAATATCTTACCATCTAAATAAGCAATACTGGGAATGGCTACAGCCTGCCACAGATCTGAAGCAGTAAATAAGACAACATGATTTCACTGGCGTATTTCTCAGGATGGCTCCGATTGCTTTGAAGAGATACCATAACCACGGCAACTCTTATAAAGGAAAACATTTAATTGGCGTGACTTACAGTTCAGAGGTTTAGTCCATATCATCATGGCAGGAAGCATAATGGTGTGCAGGCAGACATGGTGTGTTGTAAAAGGGGCTGAGAGTTCTACACCTTGATCCCAGGCAGCAGAAGTCTGTATCCCAACTGGATGTGGCTAGAGCATATGAGTCCTCAAATCCCCCCACCCCCACAGTGACACATTTCCTCCAACAAGGGCACACCTACTCCAGTAAGGCTACACCTGCTAATGGTGGGACTCCTTATGGGCCAAGCATTCAAACACATGAGTCCATGGGGGCCATTCCGCTTCAAACTACCACAGGTGGGAACAGCCTGAGGCGTGCAGAACACTTGTTTGCGTTAGGGCTGTCATCTTTTCTCCTTGGCCTGGATGGAGGATATGCTGATTAGGAAGTGCATCGTGGCAGGACAGGCATGGCAGCAGGAACATGAGATTGTTGGCTTACGTCTTGGCAGACAGTGGGAGAGAATAGGTTAGAAATGGAGTGAGCTTGTCAACCACTGTAGCATACTTCCCAGAACCCGCTTCCCCGGGCTGGGCTCCGCCTCCTCCACCTGGAACCCTCCTCCTCCAGCTGGGCCCCGCCTCCTCCACCTAGAATCCTCCTCCTCCGGCTGGAACCCGCCTCCTCCACCTGGTTCGGACATCCTCGTGCTTCCTTAGCCTCTTCAAACTGCACCAAGTGTTCTAACACATAAGCCTGTGAGTGATGTTTAACATTCGCTTTTCCACCCTCTGCAGCGGTGTATGTTGGGAAGGCCCTGATTAGATGCCTCTCCTATGGATTATAGACTCTCCAGTGTTCAGAACTGTGAGGAATATTTTTTTAAATAAGGTAGGCAGTCTTGGGTTCTCTGTGATAGCAGCACAGAATAAGAAAGAGATCTCACTGAAACCGTTTTCCTAGTCTCATTTTGACACTCGCAGATCTCTACTTGATACAATAAATTAATTCAAAATACAGAACTATATGTAGCTCTTTAATAAGCTGTTTTAGTTATTTTTCCATTCTTCTCTGCTAATTAGGGAATGATCCTGAACTTCTTTCATTTCCATCGTTTATTGTTATAGTGTCTTTCTTTGCTCTGTTCTCCATGTTGCTCTAGACACATACATAAGTAGCAGGAAAGAGACTGCAGAATTGGGCGCTGCCAAAACCACCTGCGGTGAACTGGGTGCCTGGGCAGGGTGTCTCACAGAGTAGCCCTCAGCAAAGATGCTTCGAGTCTCTGTTTCTGGGAGTTAGAAACAGCAAAGGGGGATGTGAAACTGAAAACTAAAGAGGTCCACAAACAGGGTCGTTATTGTAGACTCTCCCTATTACAGGTGCTAACCGAAAGACGGGCTTTTTTTCTCACTGTAAATCACAGAAGTCAACCCTCAGGGGAAAATATACCACTGATGATTAGAGTCAAGTTAGTGACTTTTTAGAATATTGTTTGAGGGGATGCCTTCAGACACAGGGTCATATACCCACTAAAAGCTGCTTCCACCGTTCAGGAACTGTTATAATGGGGACTTTGATTCAAAAGCGAGACAAATGGAAAAAGAAGGTAGCTAGTTGTACACTTTTATCTTGGTCACTTCTTTCTCAAAAATGTTCAAGATAGGGCCAGGGAGATGGCTCAGAAGGTAAAGGTGCTTGCTACCAAGCCTGACAACCTGAGTTTATTCTAGCAAGAGACCCATGTGGTAAAAGGGAAGAACAGTTGCCACATGCACACATCAGTATGAGGTGGTGGGGTGATCAGCTTGCAGACATTGTATAGGCTATTTCTCCTAACATGGGACCATTGTGTGCACTGCGCTTAAACTTCATGCTGCCAGATGTGTTGTTTAGGAACAGAGAACTGTTTATTATTATGATTTTGGTTTGTTAATGAAGAAGTGCTCATTTGCAAATAACTTTAATCTGTAATTAAAACCTGGAAGCACTCTTAAAAATAAAGACAGTTAAAATGCATCGTCACTGACATGCTAGATTGAATATGCAATGGCAAGCATTAGACAAGTCCTCTCCTATTTATCACTTTTAATGAATCTTTCACCCTGGGCCCACTTTAAGCCCTTGCTGGTATTCCTGTCACCCCATCCATATGCTTCTAAGAGCATTAGCCATTCCTGGGCCTGTGCATGGCTTAGAATAAAATCAAAACCGCTAGGTTTTGATCACATATAAGCAGGCTGGGAGAAAAAAATCATTATCATTACCATATCCTCATTAAGATGACGGGCCCTGGCCGTATCTGCATGTTTGCTCGGCCATCTGAAATTCATGCATGCAGAGGAAATTTTTCTTATCCTTTTGAAAGAAGAATAATAAATATTTATATTGCACACACAGCCTTAACTCTTTCAGGCAGGCACTGGATCATGTTTTAGAAATGACAGGAAGCTGCTTGTGGGATTTTATTTTTCTTCCCCAAGACAATTCAGTTTTCCAGTAAGTCCTTTAAAGTGAATTATAGATTCATCAGTATTGTAAATACTCCCTTTTCTGCTCCCCATTAAATGTATTTTGTCTTACTTTTTGGCAGTCTTTCGAGTCACATAGCTTCACTCTGGGGCCTTCTCTAGGCTTTCCTGGCTGGTTCCACAGTGGGGACATCGTGTGTCTGCCAGGGATGCTGGCCTACACCCTCGC
The DNA here is from genome assembly GCF_037038515.1 of Microtus pennsylvanicus. Classification (NCBI taxonomy): domain Eukaryota; kingdom Metazoa; phylum Chordata; class Mammalia; order Rodentia; family Cricetidae; genus Microtus; species Microtus pennsylvanicus. Next base: position 101,202,819 of record NC_134582.1, read on the forward strand.
TCACATCCAGGAGCCTCTTTTTTCCTGGAACCCTCCACTCTGTTAGCATGTCGAGAAGTAATCTAGGGCCACATATCTAGATCATGCTGAAAAGAAGTAAGCAAACAAACTCACAGAAAAGCCACGGTCTCATGTAGTCCAGATTGGCCTCAAACTTGCTCTATAGTTGAGGATGGCCTTGAACTGCTGATCTTTCTGTCACTTCCCCCTAAGTGGTAGAATTGCAAGCATGTGTCATGGGATAGTGGGGATTGACTCAGTTTCCCATTCATACTAATCAGCTACTTTACCATCTTAGCTACATCCTCAGTCGCCCATGTTATTTTATGCATGAGTTTGCTTTGCACCTGTGTGTGCTGGTGGACGCCTGTGTGTGCACTTGTGCAGGCCCAGCTCTTTCTCATTTGCTCTCCACCTTAGTTTTTGAGTCAGAGTCTCTCACTAAAGTGCACCAATTGGCTGAAACGGCTGGCCAGTAGAGATCTTTCTGTCTCTGCTAATCCTAGCATTGGACTTAAAAGTTTGTGCCACCTGGCTTTCTGCATAAGTGCTGGGATCTTAACTCAAGTCCTTACTTTACCCACTGAGCCATCTCCCTAATCACACATTACCCCTCCCATGTTGCTTTCTTAAACTTCCTCCAATTCTGAGGCAGGAAATGGAAATAACCCCTAGGTAGTTATCTACTTAAAACAACCTCATGATTCCTTTCTCAAAGATACCCAGCAATAACACAGACACCATAAATATGTTATATTTGGCATGGTAGTGTGTAACATACCTGTAATTGCATCGCTTGGGAGGTTAAGGCAGGAAGATCAGAAGTTCACAGCCTTCCTCAGCTACGCAGCAAGATTAAGGCCAAATTAGCTACATGAGACCTCGTGTCAAAATAAGAGACTGAGCAACAGACAGACAGAGAATACTGCTGTGAATGTTTGTGCCCACAGCGCTGCCTTTGCATGGTAAGTGAAAGGGTCATGAAAAGGTGGAATTTGGATAAATACTTACATAACTTTTTGAGGTTCTCTGTTTTATGGAAGTTCTTTATTTCACTTGCATGAAGTCTACAGTTGTGCAGAATGCTATCCTCCATCATTAATGTGAAAACAGCTCAAGACTCATGGCACGAAATTATTCTAATAATATATTTTAGAAAGTAAAAGTTACTTCTGTTCATTCGGTCATTGTCTTTTTATTCCATTAGCAATGGGGGCCAATTAAGGGAAAGCTATTTCCCTCAAGTCAAAAAGGAGGAGACACACCATCTTCTCCCACTGGGGTTAATCAAGTTGGGCTAGTCCATCACCTAGTGAAGGGACTGCCGCAAAAAGGCTGATTCACCTTTAGCCATGCTAAAGAGATGGGAGGAATAATCATCCCTTTGCTAAGATCAGGTACTGTTCCTTCTCAGAATCCTTCTCTTTGTGCAGTCACTGCAGCAACATCATGAATGCTGTTAGGTCTCTCCACCTTTCTGAGTCCTGATGCAGAATGCCAAATTTTTTAAATTTTCTCTTTCTTCTTCTGTACTTCCTTCCCTTCCTCCCTCCTTCCTTTGCTTCCTTCCTTCCTTCTTTCCTTTCTTCCTTCCTTTCTTCATTCCTAGTGCTGGCTAAAGCCTAAATATGCTTTCTCTAGTCCTCTTGGTCTTTTTTATTCTTTCTCTGAAGCCCTGCTCTTTCCACTATGGTTGCTTGTTCCCCATCTAAATACTTACAAAGGTCATAGCTTTCTCTCTTCCTTCTTGACATCTTTCTCCTCTAGGCAGCCACCAATACTTACAGCTTGTGTACCTAGAAGTTTTTCTTTTAAATCCTTGAGTTTTCTTCTAAATCTGTTCTTAAATTCTTTTATTAATGAGACTAAGAACCCTGAGGAGTTCCTAGGCAACATGTGGGACCAACTCTGTTGCCTCTCCAACTCTGTTGCCTCTCCAATTCTGTTGCTACATGTTGCCTGCAATAAGAGAGGACTACAAACATGCTGGCTACAAGGAAACAGAAATTGTTTCTAAAATTGTGCTTTGTGACATCTTTAGGAATATATGCATAGTCCCTGGGGGCAATTTCTATTTTGTCACTTGTACTCAAGTTTCTAGCTCCTAGACAGATTCCACAGTAAAAGGATTTTCCCCTTTGTAGCCCCTCAGGTTCTTCTGTCATTCCCTCTGAGTCAAGGTTCACATGAGAGCTCCAATCACAGCATATTTAGCTTCCAGAACAAGCGACAGCTCATAATATGTTATTGTGTATTTGAGTCAAAACTTTAGATCAACTTGTAAATAATATATTTGTATAATACTATTGATTTCTGAAACAGGGCTCAGAGTCAGTGGCAGAATCAAAAAGCCCTGTTCTCATCAGAAGAGCAGGCCCTCTACCTCCTGTGGGCAGCACAATGAGCCAACCCATTGGCAGAGGTGTGTGCGAGCCAGCCCTGATACTGTGAGCATGGAAAAGCTGTCCCCATTTCTTACCTGTCATGTGGCAGCATGGGGGGAGAGAGAGATGCCCCCACCCCTCCACCATCCATTGACACCTGAGGCACGTGGGAGAGCTAGCCCTGCCTCTCATCTGCTGCAGCACCGAGTGCTGTGTAAGCAGCATTGTAGAGCTGACTGACATCAAGGTCTTGGTCTGGGAGATCCACCCTGAGGACTGGAAAGCAGGAGAACAGGCCCCGCCCCTTGCTCATCCCTGCAAAGGGTGACTTCACCTGGGCAGTGCTGGAGCTCATCCTAGTGGTAAAGACAAAGGAAAGCTGGGGCTGAAAATATCCGGGCCCAGAACCAGGGTTATGGATTGGCCCACTCCAACATCCACCCCATCTGTGTTCTACTGGAGCGTGTAGACCCAAAGCTGCAGGATCTCTACAACACAGGGCAATAACAGGATATCCACGAGGACTTCTGGTGAAAGTCCAGCATCGACAGTGTAGCAGAAACCAGAGGCCTCAACCACCAATGACTCTCAGCAATGGACACTTCCAAGTAAAGCTATGTGGACAAAGGGGCTTACTGCGTCACTGTGTCACACGCCAGCTTCCTTGAGGAGATTTTTTATCCCCCTTTTATTCTTTCTTTTATTTTCCTCTTAAATTTTATTGGAGGGAGGGGCTGCAAGGAAAAGAAGTGGATACAAATAAATGGGATTGAGGTGCATGATGTGAAAGACACAAAGAATAATTTAAAAGAAAGTTAAAAGAGAAAAAAAACAGAAAAAACTCATCCTGCTCTGCCCTCAAGGTGAAGGGTGAAGAGCAGCTTGTCATATAAGAGACAGCGGGGCTTGTTTGCAGGGCTGGCACTGGACACTCCCTTCGGTGAAATTTCTTAGAATGAGATTGGCCTCCAGGTGGGAGGAAGAGCGTTGGGTAGAAACAAGGTGACGTATGGAGAGACAAGGTCGGAACTTACAGGACGAAGACTTCCCTCCAGAGCCTAGAGAGAAGCTTCATTTTAAGGGTCGGAATGAGATGAAAGGAATGGTGGGTGGCGGCCATGGAACCCATTCAGAAAGCAGTCTTTATATGCCGACCCCAAGCAGTCTCCCTGAAGAGTGTCAGACCAATCCCTAGGCAAAAGGAAAGGTCTGACTTTCAGGACCCTTTAGTGTGGCAGGACCCGTCATAGCACTTGGTTTACCTGAGCATAGAGTGCGTGACAGGAAGCATGGAGGAGCCCAGTGCTGGTTAGGAACACAAATCAGGGACAGCTTTTCTGCCACCAGGCTAGTGTTTTAACACAACTTTTGAATTCCCAGTCCTTCACCACATAAAGAAGGGCCCTCCTAGAGCGTTAGATCATTAAAATGTCTGGCCCAGCTTCCAGTCCGGTTTCAGGGGTCCCAGGGTCTCCCCGTGCCTGCTGTACAGTCTTCTTACAGGAATTTGGAGAACCCAGACAAGCTGCATAGGCCTGGTGGGGTTTCCCAGGCAGTCCATCCACTTGGCTTCTTTTCCCTGTGTCATTCTGGGAGCTGTGGCAGGAGTTCCGGTCTGCATCTATGATAAACAGTTTTCCTAGAGCGGCCACATTCCTGGCTAGTTTTGGCTTAGGTCCACAATGTGATATTGTGTTTGTAAGCTGAAGCCATTGGGGGCCGGGGGTGGATATCAAAGAAGCATTACACCAAATTTCCTTTTGAAAAAGGCATTGCTGATCAAAAAGTAGTACTCAAAACTGAAAATTGCTCAAATTAAATGACTGTGTCCTTTTTCTTCTTTCCCAACTCAATTCTTACCCAAAATAGACAAATATTAAGGTTCAGTGAGGCTTTGTTTTTCTTAGCAGTCACTCTAGAATAGGTTTGTTTGCTTATTTGTTTATTCTTGGTTTAAATGTGTGCAAAAAAATAAAAGTCCCTTCACCACAAGCTCAGTCTCCTTGTGTTGGATTTCATGTATTTTCACACTTGTCTGTCATCCAAAGAAAGCAGGGAGACTAGGTCTAAACGGAGCCATGATGTGTACACGCGCACGTGCGCGCTGCTAATTACAGGTTGCAGTAGAATTTGGGAGAATTTCAATTTAGCTTCATTTGTCTGAGATAGGGGAAGTAGCATTAAAGGGGAATAGCTAGCGTGGGTGAAGAGAAACACACAGACATTTTAAGGGGATATAAGATTTAGTGTGGGGTTCTGTCTTCCTTAGGTCAACGCGAACATTTCTCAGTGTTGTGTTCCTATGATATATGTAGCAGGACTTGTTTGTGCTTGAAGGAGTTCCATTTTCTCGGCAGAGAAGACAGATGCAGGTGTCTGGTCCTGAGGAGCAGGGTTTTCCTCCTGCATCCCGGGTGCCTGGCCAACAAAGCCGAGGCTCTCCCACTCCCGTCTCAGAGTCTCGCAGAGCTAAGCCTAGAAGCCAGGAAAAGGAGGGATAGCTGGAGAGAATAATTGCTATTCAGTCTTCTTTAATGAGATGTATGGCCCTGCTGAAAGATTGTGGCTGCGTCTTTTGTTATGCTAATTAGACACCATTAGAGCTTGGCAGTCTTTGATTTCGGCTTAATCCTTTCTGCTTCCTCGGCCTCGGTCCTGACTGGCAAACGCTTGGCAGATAGTGGGCTGTGTCGTACCACGCTGTTGCTTATCACTCCTGTGTGTGCTGACTTCTTTGGTAGAAAGGTGGATGATAAAAGATTTGTTTTAACAAAGGCAGTATGTGTTTCGGGCATTTATTTTTTTTTCTTAAAAAAATTTAATTTGAAAATGACCGCTTCCTGACTTTTAAGCCCCCCACCCCACTGTTGTTGCCATGGCTGCTCTTTCCGTCCTAAAGAACAGGAGAGGGCAGTTTGCATCATCTCTCCGTGGGTGCCAGGATTTCCCTGAAATCTCTGTTTAAGTCCAAAGTTGATTACACCCTAAGATTTTAGGGAAGCTGTAATTCTGGGGGGGGAGGGGGAGGGATAAAATCGAAGCAAGAATAATTTAATGGCCCAAACCAACAATTTAGCTTGCCTGCCTTCACAACTTACGAATTCGCCTGCCTTCTTCTCTAAGACTGAAGCATTGTATTTACATGATTGCCACAATTAAGAGTATTTGTGGTGAATTTTAAAAACGGCATCTTTTGAAAAATGACCAGCATGGTCCTTTTTTAAGTAGTTCGGGGATAGTGTGACCTGTGAAATTCTCCACCAGCAACACAGTATTTTAGAGCAGCCGTGGACAGGAGAAGCACGGTGTGAACCACATGTTTTTTTTGTTGTTTTTTTTAATTACCTGGTAGCCACATTTTAAAAAAAAAAAAATCCTGTGTGTGTGAAAGAGACAGGCAGGCTGGGGGGGGGGGCGGAGATCCATATGTGGATATCAGAGAAAAATTTGTGGGAGTCAATTCTCTCCTTTCACCCTATTGGTCTTAATGATCAAACTCAGGTTGTCAGGATTAGTGGTTGGTGACAAGGGTCTTTATCCTTCGAACATCTTGGCTGGTCCCCTGTACTCATATTTTAAAATATTTTTTGAGATTATAATTACATGATTCCCTCTTTCCTTTCCTCCCTCTGAAGCCTCCCAAGTACCCTCTTCCACTTTCAAATTCCTGGCCTCTTTTTCTTTAATTGTTGGTGGCATGTGGTGTGTGTGTGTGTTTCTAAATTCATGACTATAACCTACTCCGTCTGTACAATGTTACTTGTGTGCATATAGTTTCAGTATTGAATAACCCATCCCTGTGCATCTCTTGTTTGGGCAATCATGTTGATATTTAGTAAGTGTAGCTTCTGACACTTCTAGGAAAGACAATCTCACAGTAATCTCCTGTTCTGGCTCCTACTGTCTTCCTGCGCCTCTTCTGCAGTGATCCCTGAGCCTTAGGCGCAGGGGTTGTGTTGTAGATGTATCTGTTAGGACTGGGCTCCACGACTCTGCATTTTGTTTGATTGTGGGTTTCTATAATGGTGTCTGTCTATTGTGAAGAGAAGTTTCCTTGCTGAGGGAGGAGGACTACACTTCCCAGCTAGCTCCTGGAGGAGGATCCCCAGTACCGCACAATTAAAGTGGAAAGAAACTGGTGGAAATAGAGTTGTTCCATGCGTGGTCTTAAGTCAGTATCCCAGAAGTGATGTGTTAACAGAAGAGCTATCTAAAAACTAGTGCAAAATTTAAGATGATTTTATTCATACTAAGTTTTTGTTTTAAAAAGAGGTCTCAGGTATCAGTAGCCAAGTATGACATCAGACTTTTGATTCTCCTGCCTCAGTGTCCCAAGTGCTGGGAGTGCAAGCATGTACAGCACACCCCCTGTAGATGGCACTGGCCATGGAGCCCTGGACCTAGTGCATGGGAGGCCAGCACTCTACGGACAGAGCCACAGCCGAGCCTCATGTTGCGGTTTGTGTTTTGAACTGGTGCATACTTGGCTCACAGTGTCTCACAGCACATTTCAGTTTGAGTTTGTTGCCTATGCCGTGTAGCTTTCTGTTGAGTCCATTGTATTGAAAAGCGGCTGTTTAGAGTAATCAGTCACCTTCCCACTTGACTAGTAGACCTGTCAGGAGGAAAACCTATGTTTGATTTATGGGTTAAAGATTATGAGCCACATGACCTTGACCAAGTTCCATTCTCTGAGGGGCCTTGCTTTTCTCTTCCGGGTCTGGACTTCCAAATGAGGGAAACATGGTAGCAGGTTGACAGAGTGGCTACAGATCACCAGGTTCCTTAACTCCGTCTCGCCCAAACACTGATTGCCCTTACTCCTTGTGTTTACATTGTTTTTCTCAGTTTATTGTGCCATGAATGAAACAAAATTTCCACAAGTGTCTTCCAGGAAGATGGCCTGTTTCGGAGCCATTCAAAAGTAAGGCTGGACACATCTGTGCCTTATGAGTGCACATAGCTTGAAATAAAGCTGAGAATTCATTCATTCTCAGCTCTTCATTGTAACCGTTTGTTGAGAAATGGCTATTTATTTATCTGGTGTTTATTCCTCTGGCTGAGAACAAGGTAGAAGTATGTTCACGTGCTTGAGTTATTCTGATTTGAGTGTGCTTGTTTTGAATCGCTCCTTCAGTGATTCGTTCTTCTGTGGGGAGCACTCATTGTCTTCCCACAGTTTCAGAGAGCCTCTAGCTAATACATAGTACTTACAAAAGAATAAATACCATTTGTTGTTACTCATACATAACTAGTCAGAAGTCCTGAAAATCTTTGTGTTTCTTTTTTACTTGATGGCCATGTTGCTTATTTAGTAGACTCCCGAATGTATCTGCTGTTGATGCAGTCAGATCCCCCTGTGGACCCCTGAAACCCAGGGTGTACCAGACTCTATGATATGAGGTTTTCCTATGCACATCTTCCTATTATACACAAGTTCCTGGGGAGAACGACAGCTTCCACTCAACTCCTTCAAGGTTGGTTAATGGACGAGGACTTCAGTGATGGTGGAAATTTGGCATGTTTCGACCCTAGAGCCTACTTATCTTGGGTGATCTCCGGTGCCCTTACTGGCCATTTGTCACTCTCCTCATATGTGGCCTAACATCTTTGTGACCGTTAAGTAAATCCTTAGAAATCTAGAAACAGAATCCATGTTTTTACCAATCAAAAGTCTGAGGATATCCTCAGATAGCATATGAAGCCTGTAGCTGAGACCCTCCCAATTTGCTTTTAACCACCTACCTGGTACACCCACCAGTGGATTTGAAAAGTACCTTGATTTATGATGTTCTTCTTTCTATTACTGTAAGGCTTTATCAGAGTAGTACTAAGTTGGATCATGGAATTTGGGGTCCCTGAGTCTGTCTGTGTTCCTGGTCAGGGTCACGAATATTGACTCCACAGTAAGTTATCTTTATCCCTTTGAAAGGAGAGTTGTATTTTTATGTCACTACCATAATAAAATGTAATTTATAAATGAGATACAGTAAGAGATTAATAATAATAATTGATAATAAAATTATAACAGTATGACATTATAAATATTACGTGTTGAGTGGTCTCACCACTCTCACACTCTCTCGTGGTGCTGTGGGTACTAATGGACAGACAGTACATACTGTGAACAATGGATAATTATGCCCTAGGTGGGACATATTTATGGCCGAAATGTCTTGTAAAGATATATTTTTCAATCCCTTATAGTTTCTTACTCTTTTTCATCTTTCTTATGTATAATTTATAAATAAAATTACATATAGTCAAAGTATGTCATGTATTTCTGTTCTTTATGAGATGCTTTTCAATGAAATTTGGCTCGGACTTATCAAGTAATGGGCAAAAGGGATATTGGGAAAGGTCAGTAGGATGGAGGTGGCTCAAGAGTTAAGTTTTTAGGATTGAACTTTGGTGAGCAGGGATCTAGGGAGATGGCTCAGTGGTTAAAAGCAATCTCTGCTCTTCCAGAGGAACCAGGTTCAGTTTCCAGCCCCCATGTCAGATGGTCCAGAAGCTCCTGTAACACCAGTTTCAGGGTCAGCCTCCACAGGCAACCACACAGACATGCACATATTCCCTACCCCAGGACCCCCTACAAATACACATTATTAAAATACAACAAAAATAAATCTTAAAAGGCATAAGGAACCCCATCTACATATCTCATGTGAGTCAACATAGTCATATTAATAAGATATGTATTATTTTACTACCTATATCTCTCCTGACAACTCAATTAGTTATGAATTCTGAGTACTTTCCGAAACTGCTTGGACATGATGGAACGTACCCTATTCTGGGAAAAATAGATTTGAAATACTTATGCTAAGTCTGTGATAAGGAAGAAGGATTTGTGTGAGTTTATTGACTTCACAGATCTCATGCTGTCGATCAATGCTACAGTCAATTCCCCCCCACCCCCCCGCACACACACACTAAAACTCTGTAGGAAGTATCCTGACATGTTCTACAATACCAAGCAGGTAGTCAAGCCTCTAAAGATCTTCAGGTCCAAGTCTAGCCAGGCCAGGTATAGAGCTTCCTGTGGAGCAGTCTTTGATGGTCAGCTTCAAGTAGCTAGGTACCAGTCAGTAGGTGAACACAGTTCTGGAATGAAAGGTGAGGTTTGGCCTCCAGCTAGAAGAAAGTGAGCCAGCCACTGCAGGAAAAGGGACTAAGGCCTCTGGTACGGTGGCTTTGGTCAGCCTGAAGTGTCTGGAGTGTGGTTCCTGTGTCCTATATCATTTTAAGAGAAAGGACTTTGGAAGGACTTGCTATTCAGAGTTCTTCATATTTAGGTTATTTCTGGGTGAAAAAACGAAGGAACAGAGCCAGTAAGAGTCATAGCATTTAATCTGTATGCAAATATGGATGACTTTAAAGACACTCTGCTTCAAAGGAGTTGAATAAAATTAGCCGTTAATAAGCATAGCTAAACAGTGTTTTTTCACACGGAGAATAATGTCTCTTTAAAAAACTAAAATATTTTTTATCATCATTTCACAATTAGACACAATTCCTTTAAAAATAAATGTCACCATCCCTTACGAGCCCTCAAGTAGCCCAGGCAGCTACAGGCCAGCTCCATGGGTTCTGACGGACTGAGGCTCAGTGCATGTTTTCCGCCCCACATTCCTGAGCTGCATCCCTCCTACATTACAGAATGGCACTGTGCAGTCAAGATGGTGTTAAAATTTAATGCTATTGCTGTTATCGGTGTTGACTCTCTTTAGTATACACACGCCTGGTTCTTTAGTTCCGGGGCCTGCCAGGCGAGAACACCGAAGTGTGGTACCTGGAGAGCCAGCGTCACACGCTCTGCCTGTTGTGAGTGATGAGTCCGGATGAAGAGGTTATCATTTTCATTAGCAGAGAACAAGACCATGCTTTTCTCCAAGTGCAGTTACAGCGGTTCACTGGCAATAGCACACTACAGTAATTAGTCTAAAGGTATACGCAAGGGCAGGCTTCTGCACAGACACCAGAAATAATTAGTCCACAGTTTAAGGTCTCCGCCTTGTGTTTAACATGTTCCAGGTATCGTAGGGGGGGGGGATAAACTTAATTTGACTGGAGCTAATGAAAGACATTTGACATTTCCCAGAGTCATGCATTCAGAAGTCAGTCAGGGAGAAAAATTATATTGTATTATCTACAATTAAAAAAAAAGCCTTAGCCAGAGAAGTAGCATGTCATAATATTTTGTAGGGCAAACAGAGATAAAATTCAAGTTGGTTAGGACCATGATAAAAATGATCATAAGCACATCTGGTTTCATCTCCATTCTTTTTTAAAAACAGGTGTGGATAGAAAAAATTTTGTTCTGTTTTTGAGATAGGGTCTCACACTAGGCTGGCCTGGAACTCGGTATATAACCATATGGACTCAAACCTATGGTAAGCCCCCGGCCTCTGCCTTCCAAGGACGGGAATTTCAGGAGTCTATCTTCAAGCCCAACTCAGAAACAGCACTTGTTAGATTCTTTCAAGAGAAGATCATTTCTTTACACTTTTTAGCTTTGTTACTCTCACAGGCGTGTGTGTGTGTGTGTGTGTGTGTGTGTGTGTGTGTGTGTGTGTGTGTGTAAATGTTTACAAATTTTCCAAATAAGCTCTGATCTTTGTGGGGTTCTGTGCTATTTTTTTTGTTCCATTTTTCAGTCACATTGAAATACTAAAACTTTTTATTACCCAGAATTGAAAATAAAAGTTACATTGGCATTATTTTTCAAATCCACTTCTTGGGTTTTCTAAATGCAACAGTGTTGTAGAATATTACTTTAATCATGTAAAGTGTGTTACATTTGTTCATGCTGTATTTGCTTCATTAGGTAAAGATGTGTTGGGTTTGTTTCACCTTGCTTGCCTAAGGTACTTGATTGCTCTAACAAAAAGCTAAACTGCCAATAGCTAGGCAGTAGAGGGATAGGTGGGGCTGGCCGGCAGAGAGACTAAGGAGGAAGAGAAATCTAGACTCAAGAAGAGAGAGAAGAAGAGAGAGCTGCCCATGGCCAGACAGACAGCCACCAGACAGACATGAGAAACAGGGAAGTAGGATATACAGGAAGAAAGAAAGGTAAAAGGCCCCGAGGCAAAATGTAGATGAAAGAAATAGGTTAAAGTAAGTTATGAGAGCTATGGGACAAGTATACGATAAGGCCGAGCATTCATAACTAATAACAGTTTTCATGTCATGATTGGGCTAATGGCCCAAAAGAAAGCCTGCTCCATAACAGAAATATAAAAAGAAGGCAAAATTAGTAAAGGAAACACTTCACATGCAGTGCACAGATGAAGCCTCACGTGAGTTTAGAGACACCCCCCGCTTTGCTTTTTCTGATATAAAGAGCATTTAGATAGTCAATTACAGACATTAAGCAAAGTACCCCAACTTTGTCTTGAATTTGAGTAATAACTCCTTTCTTCCAGCAGTTGTTTTCCATATTTCTCTCCAAATTTTTACGTAGTGTTTGAGAAGAAGAAAGGCGGGAAATAGAGTATTTCTGATGGAGCGTGCAGTCAGCAGCCAGATTCTGTGGGAAACCACTGCTTTCTCAACATGCCTGTGTTTACGCATGTTCTCCAGCAGGGTGGTTAGACCTGACCCGCCCTCTCAACTTCAGCACTTGGGAAATGTTAGCCTGTGTCACAGCCTCTGGTGATAGAACAGCTCAAAGCCTGCACAGGAACTGAATTTGAAAAGCATTGCTGCTCATCCTCTGTTGTGTTTCTGTACTCAGGAGAAGTCAGGCACTGCAGAATGATGTCGGCGAAACTGAACTTTCAGTTCTAGTATCTCTTAACAGGAGGCAGGGAGAGCTGGCTCACTTCAAAGGATTCTTTCTCTTGGTCTCTGCTGCTGTGCAGGGGACCCTGTCTCAGGAGATCCCTCTCGAGTCCAAGACTACTGAGCTAAGCATCCTCCAAGTTCATTTGTTGTTGCTGCTGTTTTTCTCTGAGGGAATACTGCCTTTATTTTCTATTTTCTGCCTTAGCTGCAAGAAATGAGAAGAGGAGGTAGGCAGGGAGAGATTGAGAATACTGAGATTCATCCTCTCATCTGGGCTCTCCAAGACTGGATCACACTGACTGTCATGGGCAAGGGCTGTGTTTCCCAGCAGCTCTTGGAGCCCCCCCCCCCCCACCTTTCCCTCAGGATCTTGTGAGAATCTCTGCACACTGTCCCCACTTTATTCAATCATCCAGTCTATTAAATAGATAGTTTTATAGGACTTTTTATAGTTCATCTTTCACAGATGACCTTTAGAGTTAGGTTAAAATGGGTTAAATGAAGTTCTGTGCATCCTGGGGAAAATCGCTTTCTCCACTGACATTTGATGAAAAAAATTGCAGAGTCTATTTAGTGGATACCGAGACCAGGAGCCACTTTGGAAAGTCCAAAGAACTGAATTAAGAAACAAGCAAGTGGGCCACATTATCCTTACTTCTCAGACAGTATCAGGGATTTTCCTGACAGAGCTTTGTAAAGGGAAACTGAGTTTGCCATAGAAACACCCAATTGGGAGCTCATACTACTAAGGAGGAAAACACTTCAGCTCCAAGGGGTCACACATTAAATAAATAAACATTTATTTAATCGACTGTAAAATTACATACTTACAAAACAAGAAAAGAAAGACAAGAGGCATCTTTCTGAAGGTTGTTTTGCTTCATTTTGGATTGTTTTTTTACTTTGGGTTTTTTGAGATAGTATTTCTCTGTGTAACAACAGTCCTGGCTATCCTGGAACTCATTTTGTAGACCAGGCTGGCCTCAAACTCCTGCCTCTACCCCGAGTGCTAGGATTAAAGGCGTGTGCTACCACCACCCAACTGCTGAGGTTTTTTTTTTTTTTAAGAGGTTTATTAAATTTCCAACAGGATTTAGGTCATGGGTAGCCCTTTGAAGGACTTGTGAGTGCTCTATGGTGGCCATTCAAGATCAAATTATTAATTTAAGTGCAGAAAAAAATTGCTGTTATTTTCAGGCACTCTGCATATGCGTGCTTACTATGAGAAAAGAAACAGCCTGGATTACACGATCTCCCTTGCCAGATTCCCATGAAACTGTGTGCTCACATCACTTCCTCACTATAAATCTACAGTAAAAGATGACATAAAACTTGGTTGCGAAAAGTCTTTTAATTTTTATTTGTTTGTTTGTTTGATTTAATTTGTGTGCACATGCGTGCATGTGTCGCGTGTATGCAGGTTTCTGATGAGTCCAGCAGGAGCATCTGATTCACAAGAACTAGAGGTGTAGGTAGTTGTAAGCCACTTGATGCAGGCTCTGGGAACCAAGTGCCAAGACTGTCTAAGTGCTGTATTTCCCCTCTCAGCTCTCCGGCTTCTACCAACTTCGCTTGGCGACGTGAAGGCCAAAGCATAGTCAGGTCGCTTTCATCTTGACAGGCATCTGCTGACAGACACCCTGTACCCTGCTCTGCTCTCCTGTCACATCCCTACCTCCCCCTCCCACCCCCACCCCCGTGTGCTTTGGCTTAGATATTATGGGGTTTAGTTGGGGTTTTGTGTTTTTTTGTTGTTGTTCTTTTTCCCATCTCCCTTGGGTGCTGCTAGATCACATGTTCCTTCTGTGTCCTAGCATGCCTTTCTTCCTCTCCTGGAATGTCCAGGTTGTTGTGAATCCATCCTTAGAATGTTCTACAGATCTGCCAGTGGAGGCTGAACTCTTTCTGCAGAATGTGGTCAGGTGCTGCTACTGGAGGTTTTTCGAAAAACATGTCTTCCAGTGCCTTATACGCTTGCTTACAGGATTGTGTTTGATTATTTTACAGAGTATCATGACCTTGCATTCTTGTGGGTGGCTCCACCCGTTTGGTGAGTGCTGTCACTGAAGGGAGGTAGCTGTGATGAGTGGCCTTGTGGATTGGTGTTGGCTAAGGCCCGGTACAAGCTCTATCACTGTATAAGATAAACTTTGGTCCCTTCTCATGGAACAGCCCCGTTGCTAGCAAAGGAGCTAAGAGGTGTGGTCTGGTGAGTCTAAGGAGGCCTGTGGCTTGCCCCCTCTTGCCAGATGCCCGGCCTCCTCACTCTCCTAGCAGAAGCAGTCATGATAAGGCACATCACGCTGGTCACTGTAAATCTTGATAGATGATGAGTCTTTAATGGAATTAAAGACTTGGTAGGGATCACATTTAGAAAACATAGAAAGAGAATGGTTCTTCTAAATCAGGTTTGATGACTAGGGTACAGCTCCATGGTAGAGCACTGAATTCCATGCCCTGCATTGAAAGATTAATTAAAAAATAGAGAAGACATGAGGCTTACATACACTTAGGCGAATCTATAAGGTCTTTATTGTTCTCAAAGCCAAGTACTTCTTCTACAGCTTCTAGGGTGACTTCATGGTTATGATTGATAACCAGTCTAAGTCTTCATTCATAGAAGTCGCAAAGGGGAGCATTAGTAGTATTTACAGGTGGGAATGAATTGTAGCAGTTCCCAACAGAGTCCAGCTTTCTTCCATTGTCTTTTGTTCAGTATCCTCTGGGAATTGTTAGAGCTTCGGCGATGACCCAAGGTCCGTGGCTGAGAAAGGTGTTTGCTACTGTTCATCTCCACACACTACAGTTCTGAGCCCCTTTGGCAAATGACAGTTCAAAGCTCATCTATAAATAGTTCTCTGATTAATCACAATCCCAGCTGCCTACATCAACCTACAACGTTTTTTGTTGTTGTTATTGTTTGTTTGTTTGTTGTACGTTATACCTGTATTTTGCTGTTAGTTTTATCTCCACATGAAATGGAACAGCCCAGATGTGGGTACAACTGGCCACATAAATTACAGCAAGCATAGCAAAACAGCAAGTAGCACACACTTTCAACATTCTCACCGTGTTAACGCTAGAAGTATAATTGCAGATTACCTTAAGAACCATCGACAGGTACTTATCCTAAGTCGTAAGCAACTCACACTGTGAGCTGTGTGTAAATATCCCAGCTTTCTCCAGAAGAATAAACACCCATGAAACCTACTATTTACCAGTCTTTTTTAATAAACAAAACTCTGGAAGCTCATCGTAGAAATTGGAGGAACTTTCCTTGGCTTCTATTTGGATTGTTTTAAAGAGATGGATTGCAGGAGTATGCCCTGCTTTTCAGGGAGTGAGATCAGTCTTGTTAAAAAAAGAAAAGGAAAGAAAAGAAAAAGGAATCATCAGAGACCTCACAGCCTTTGGCTAAGGGGACTGCATTTGAATGGGGTGGTAAGCTAGATGGCACAATGGGGTGTACTTAGGTATTGGCAGTGTAAGAGGGAGTGGGGAGTTGACTCTGTTGTTTTTTTAATTGTTAGGTGGTCTGTTCAGTGCAGCTGTGTTTATGGTTCCTAAATGATAACTGCCTGAACACAGTGACAAGTCCCCACAAATGAGAATAGGACTTTCTTGGGGGAAAAGACCATCCTGCCAGTATGGGGTGTATTTACCAAGCAGCAAGAGCACAAGCAATTCCAGGCAGTTTTACAGCTGGTTTGATGGAGCAGACATTTTTGACAAGGTTGAGTTTTGTTTTTTAAGTAATTGATCCTTTAAATGATGCATTTCACAGTGGAATAAAGTTGGAAATGGCAGTCGGAAGGATGCATAGTCACGTTTCTGTAACCATTATTTGGCTGACTTAACTTATGCTCATTAAAAATGGCTGCGTAATTTAGAAACACAGGCCTAACATGCCCATTGTTAGTTGCTTCCTAAAATGTATTTTTAGTACTTCTTTGATAATTTCATAGTGTATTTTCTCATATTCTCCCCATATTTCTTTACCTAACTCCTCAGAGACCCACCCCTGCTCCCCACCCTCCCCCAGTTTTATGTCTTCTCTTGTTTGAATCACCTACTGAGTCCAATTTGTGCTGCCCATATGCGCACGGGTGTGAGGCCATCCGCTGGGGCGTGGTTGACCTACCAGGGACTGAACTCTTAAAGAAAATGAACTCTCCCTTCCCCATAAGGAATCAGCTATCAGTGGCTGCTCGGAGATGGGGTCGGGAGTCCTCCCTGCTCTGTGCTAGAATGCTAAGTAGACTGATCTCATGCCAGTCTTGTGCCGACAGCTACAATTGCAAAGAGTTGATGAGGTCAGCATTCTTGTCATGTCTAGAAGACACTGTTTTGCTCCCATCCTCCCTTACCTCTGGCTCTTACGCTCTTTCCATCCCTTCTGCACTGTTCATGAGTCTGAGGCTTGTGGGAGTGGGGTAACAGATGTTTCTTTGTGGCGAAGCACTCCACTAACACTAATTCTCTGTGCCTTAGCCAGCTGTGAGCTTCTGCTTTCACCACCATTCACAGATCAGAGAAACCTCTCTGATGAGGTCCGAGAGCTGCACTAATACAAGGGCATAAAGATATTAATTTTGAGGGCAGTTTGATACTGTGCCCTCTTAGCAGGATAATAGTTGTGGGTTCACCTCTGGAGTCTGTGAGCTTCCCAAACCATGGATTTTTGGTCAGATTAGCAATATCCTGTAGAATGGGCCTTAAATCCCATTAAAAAGGAGTGATTACTTGCACAACATCAGTACCACTGTTGCACCGGGGTGTAGCTTGCTACCCCTACCATTCCAGTTCACGGGGTTCACAGCTGAGCAAGACTGTGGATGACGTTTTCTCCTGGTGGCCTGTATAATACCCTCTGATACTATGAATGCTAGGCGGCAGAGAAGAAGCTTCCTATTCAATACCAACTTGTTTTTTCCATGTCCTGTGACCAAGGTGTGCTGTCTTATCATCAAGTTTGAGTGGGGCAACCAAGAGCAATGGCAATGGCCTGCCTGTATTGTTTTGGGAGCTTCCAGGACATCTCTCAAGAGAAGGTATCCCACACCTGGCACTGGGGTTTTATTTGGCAGCCCATGGCTTTTAGGGGCATCTTACTTAGGGTTTCTATTGCTGTGATGAAACACTATGGCCACAAACAATTTGAGAAGAAAGAGCTTTATTTCACTGTACAACTTGTAAGTCCATTGTCCGTGAAAGTTGGGGCAGTAACTCAAGGCCTTAGCCTGCAGGAAGGAACTGATGCAGAGGCCATGGAAGAACGCTGCTTATTGGCTTGCTTCCCACGATTTGCTCAGTCTGCTTCTTATACACCCAGGACCACCTGCCTACCCACAGGTGGCACTACCCACAGTAAGGTAGGCCCACCCACACCAATCATTAGTCAAGAAAATGTCCCGCAGGCTTTTCCAGAAACCAGCCTGGTGGGGGCACTTTCGCAATTGAAGTTCCTTCCCAAGCTTGTGTCAAGTTGGCAAAAAACTATCCAGCACAGTAAGGAACATTATCCCCTGTGTAGGGTAACTCTTTTATATGAACTAAACTCTTGTATACAAATATATATGTGTATATATATATATATATGGAGCTTACAAATATACACGGTTTTTCCGAGTGCCTTTAGTATTAGTCATCCTTCTTCCTCTTTGCCCTACCTTCCCATCCCTCTTTCCACCCAAACCTCCCTCCCTATTCTCCTCTTCCCCTTTATATCATCTATGTTCTGCTATCCTCTTACCTTAAGGTCCTTCTCCCCCACTCCCTACCAATGCCCCCTCTGACTTTCTGGATTCTACAGGTTCTCTTGATTAAACACAGAAATCTAAAGATTCACATGTGAGTGGAACATGTGACATTTGGTTTTCTGGGTCTGATAATTGGTTTCCTCATTCAGTATGTTTTCTAGTTCCATCCATTGATTAGCAAACTTCATAATTTCATGTTTGCTCTTTAAAATATGGCATGGAGTTGTAGCTACAACAAAGAGACACTTACCCATAGCAATATATATATATATATATATATATACATATATATATATAATAAGTAAATGCTTATGTAAATAGTCATAATTTCAGGATTGTATGAAACATGCAACACTGAAGAGTAAAGGCCTAACAACTAATTTTGTTTTTTAAATTATGTGTATGTTTTGAAATTAATGTGTGTGTGTGTGTCTGGGAAGAGGGTATGTACACGCAAGAGAGTCCAGGTGCCCCTGAAGGCAGAGGAGGAAATCAGAGCTGGAGATGCAGGCAGCTGTAAGCCATCCAGTATGGGTGCTGGACTCAAATGTTAGTCTTCTGGAGGAGCTGTGTGCACACTTAATCACTGAACTATCTCTGCAGCCCTAATGACTAGTTTTGGGTGCATTTTTGTTAGTGTTATATCCCTCATAACTCAAATTAATGTTTATTACTATTCTCCCATATTGCCAAAATATTTCCCTGCATTTGGATTAGAAGCAGCTTGTTCTGGCTTGTTGTGCAAGTTTGTTGCAAGAAACAAAGTGATATTTAGATCTTGGTGTATTTTAGGAGCTTTTTTTTTCTTGTATCTTTCCTGTGTGAAAGAAAGAAATCTGATCAAGTTGTTTCATAGTCATGTTCAAAACGAGTGCGCTGTGGTGATTTCACATCCCTGCATAGTTAATGGTTTTCCAGAGATGGGAATGAATTATGCAGAATGTTGTCTGTTAAACAACTGACCATCTGCAGCCTACTCTAAATTCAAGAAGCAGCTATGGTCCAGGACACTATATGGGCTGACATTTATTTTCATACTTTTTTATTTTGTTTTGTTTTTTCAAGATAGAGTTTCTCTGTATAGTCCTGGCTGTCCTGCAACTCACTCTATAGACCAGGCTGGCCTTGAACTCACAGAGATGTTTTGGGCTTCTTGCTTCTTCACCCTCTCCTTTTCTTCTCCCCACAGATTGGTGAACGACAGCAAGTGCTAGTAACAGAAGAGTCTTTTGACTCCAAGTTTTATGTTGCACATAATCGCTTCTACGAGCAGGTAAGAATCCTTCATGTTCCCTTCTTTTTCTCCAGACTGAGACCAGTTCTGAAAGTTTAAGCAAAGGGGACAAGAAGAAGAAAACAAACTGAATCAAAGGAACCAGGCTAGCAAGGGTTGAACTCTATTTTTTTTTTTCTGGTCCCTGAATATACTTTGGGCCACTAGAGAGTCTAGAACAGCCTTAAGCTTCTGGGCATTGGGAACCAGTGGCTAATGCAGTTGGTGGAGAGGGGCTCCTGTTGGCAAGGCAGGGAAAGTGTGTGCAGGAAGCACAGCCGGTGCCCTGGAGATGTTCCCATGCACTTCAGGTGAGAGAGGCTGCCAAGCGTGTGTGTCCCCCCCTTCAACCCCTCCCCCGTCCACCCCCCTCCCCCGTGGCCTCTAACACCCTCACAAGGCTTCCACAGTGCTTCTTCGGTCTGAGTGGAGTTCAGATGGGCCCTTTCTCTTCTGTTCCCAGCCTCTCTAGGAAAGTAGAATTTCAAAAAATATAGAAAAACTTAATTGATCTCAAAATACATACCCACTATAAACACACAGCCACTGGAGAGGGATGTTTAGAAGCTCCTGACTGTGGTCAGCACATCCGGCTTCTCTTCCCTAGAGGGGGAAAGCATGTCAGAAGTGATTTACAGAGTTCTTCCCTCAGGGAGGAACCCTGGATGGACCAAGGAGGACAATGGAAAACGTGTCCTAGGAGACACTCAGAGTAGCGTGGGATGGCCACAGATGGTTCTGAGTCGTGTTAATTTTCCTTAATGTCGAATGGTGTTTCCTATCCTTCTGTTCTTTCTCATCAGATGAGAAGTGGATTCTCTCTCTCTCTCTCTCTCTCTCTCTCTCTCTCTCTCTCTCTCTCTCTCTCTCTCTCTCTCTGGGTCATGACTGGAATTGGAATTTGGGGATTTTAAGTACTACATGGGCACTTCAGATAAGGCAGGGCAAGGGAAAAGCAGCAGAGAGGCCTCACTATTGCTTATCCACATGGAATAGTTCCTAGGTAGGACCCCTCAGAGCCCACGTGGAGACACTTGTGGGGTACAAAGAAGGCTGCAGCTGAGAAAGAATCCTCTGTACCTCACATTTAAGCTGACCCTCTCCTGTTCCCATCTCAGGAAGAGCCATTCTCGTATGCAAGCCAGCCCTCTGCTCAGTCTTGGGGAGGACCCCAATGTATTTTGGTTGCCTCTTCCCTCTTTCTCTTGCCATCTGGGTTTGTGCCTCAGCAGGGAACCTTTCCCCCTTCATTTAAAAGGCAACAGCATGCCTCATTAGCTGTTTCCTCTAGTGGAAGGCAGTTGGGCTTTTTCCAATTATTAAAACCCAGGGGAGGGGGCGGGGGGGGTGGTGGACAAGAAACACTGAGCCCTTCATTCAGGTCAAGGCAGCAGACCAAGAAGGCTTATATTCCACGGGACTAGCACCAGAATTTCTAAGCATAGTTTGGGTTAGGGATTTTCTTACTTTATAAAATTAATTTAAAAGGGCCTGATACTAATGCTCTTTTAGTTGGCCTGTTTGCCATGAGTCACCCACCCTCCAGGTGACCTTTTCCCTACCCTTTGATGAAGCCATGTGTACAGTGATCATAAAAACTGACCTCAGAAAGACCAACACCCAGTGTGGCAATGGCAGGATCCTCCCTGACCATTCCTGACCCCCTTTTTTTTGTCTCTATAACTAAGCCTTTCAAAGATGTCATAGCTTCTATTTCTAAATAAGATTGCATCAAAATATCAAAGGATTATTGGTTTAGCACTGCTCTGTTTATATTGGACTCTGACCCGAAGAGGCTGGCAAGTAGCTACAATCCCAAAGCAGAGGTGTGTGGGGGTAAAATGTGTACAGACGACCTGAAAGGTCCCGACAAGAGGAGACTTCTGCTGAGGTGAGCATGGATCTCTATCGCTCTATCAGCAGTCTCTAGAAGAAAGCCATGTGACCGCTACCTGTGAGCTAGCTAAAGTGGCCTTCAGAGTGGCTGCTTCTGTATGGAGATTGACTCATGAGACTAACAAACGCATTTCTTTTCTAACAACAAAAGGCGTGAAAGGCGGCCATTAGCCAGAGGAGTCGTTTAGACAAACACCAATGTGCTGTTTCACTGAAAGAATTGCTTTGAAATGTCTTTCCTCTTGCCCTTTTGCACACATGAACACACGCGCGCACACACACACACACACACACACACACACACGATCTTCATTTGAAGAGTCTATTAAACCATTTCCCTGAGAGCTAAATTGGAAAGTATTGGAAGTGTGAGGCTTTCATAATTTCTGAATCCGTTTTCTTGATTGTGTAGGGCAGGCAATGGCTGAGTGTCAAAGGCCACTCTAGAAGTGGTTGGCTGACTTTTGGGAATTTCACAGCTTCCTGCCACTGTGTTTCAGGACACCTGGCATCTGGTGATGGAGGCACTGGGCCTGTGGCCCCTTGGCTCATCCCAGAAAGGCCTTTGCACTCTCCAAGGGTCCAAAGCCTTGAGTGACCAGGAGACAGAGCACTCTGTAATAGGACCCCCGACCCCCCCCAGCAGACCCTTTGCGGACACTTGAATAAAGTGTGGACTTAGTTGATAGTGGCGTATCATTTTTCTCTCTTCGTGGTTACAGACACACTGCGGTAATGTAGGAAGTTAATGGTGGGGATGGGGGTAGCAAGAAGCCTTCCTACGGCATTATCATCGTGCTTTAGCCTAGAACTATTGTAAAATCAGGCTGATATATTAAAAACCTCTAATTTCTGAAAATCTGTTTAAAGGTTTTAGTGCCAAAGAACTCTGAATTCATGGGGAAAATGGTTGAAGTAGACATTTATGAATCAGGAAAACACTTTTTGAAAGGACGGCCAGTATCGAACACCAAAATCTACACACCATCCATCAGCAAGCCCCTGGCCAAGGGAGAAGTCTCGGGTTTAACCAAGGTAAGTTCAAGGTTCTTGTCCCCTACGCTGCTGACAACGTGGCAGCTTGAGAAGCACAATGACCTGTGCCACGAGTCTGTGTTCACATGTAGGCCCCTTCTGAGGATGCGCAGGTTTTGTTTCTTTCTGGCAGATGGCGATCTGGAGGTGCAGCTGCGTGGGTGCTGATGCAGCCTTTTGCTTCTCTGCCCATAAAGGGAATAAAACTACTTCCATTTCCAGGCCAGAAGCAGAAGGCAAAAAGCCATTATTTGTAGGTAGGAGATTCAACACCAAGGTGAACAGATCCAGCATGTTTCTGTGTCGTCGATCCTGAAGGGAGGGGTATAAGGACCTGGTGTTTCCCTGCTGACAAAGCTCTTTGTAACACGGTTAAAGCCTACAGGTGAACAGACACGAAGCTGCGGCACACACGTGCTGTGGTACCTCATGCTAGTGTGAGCTGCATAGATACTTGAGTCCTGTGGAGCGAAAATTAAACATTTTTTCATTCTGTAAAAAAAGTCACCTGGCCCTGTTTTATACCTTGGTAAATATGGATGTTTGCCAGCCTCTCACACATTTCGTTGAGCTACAGTTGTAAAAGCTGATGGAGTGTGAAATGAAAATGTGTATCACATTTCTAAGCATCATTTGATGTCCTTTCTTCAACACAATTGTTAAACACCCCCTCCCACAAAAGGATATAGCAATGACTTAACATATGGGGAAAAGATAACTGATACTTATCTGCCCATGCAGTTCCTCGACCATTTACCTCTGCAGCTCTTAGTTCAAATGAATAGTAAAGACACCCTAATTCAAGTAAGGGAAGTAGAGCTGTGCCTCAGGAAGGGCGGCAGCTGTGTCCTTGCCCTCTGTCTTCACTGATGACGCTGAACTCAAATCCTACGAGAGCGGCACTTCTGTGCTTGGCTATTGCAGAGGAGGGACTGTCTATGTTCTCTGACCCCAGCAGAGGGGCATGTATTAGCACGTCAGAACCATAGCAGCTTTCCTCTTTTGTGGGTATACACTTTAGTAGTGTTATTATCATCATTAGTGCATGAGTGTGTGTGTGTGTGTCTGTGTGTGTGTGTGCGCGCATGCGCACACGCTCATGTGGACATCGAGGGAGGGGCAACTCTGGGGAATTGGTTCTCTTCTTCTACTGTGAGATTCGGGAATTTAACTCAGGTTCTCAGGGTTGTACAGCAAATACTTTCATCCTTTGAGCCACCTCACCAGTATTTTATTTGATTTCATTTTACTTTGAGACAGTGTCTTATGTGCACTAGACTAGCCTTGAACTTACTTTGTAGCTGAAGATGACTTTGAACTCCTAATCCTTTTGCCTTTACTTCCCAAGTGCTAGAATTACAGGGTATAATTCTCTCAAACTGTACCCAGTTTGAAGCGACCATCTTGTTTAAACTTGGGGAAAAATCACCGATGTTCATTTGGGTTTTGGGAGGTATTTTAGTTGTTATTTTTATTGTTTAGGAGTTTGGTTTTTGTTTGTTTCCTTTTTTTGGCTTTGGCATTTTGGGTTTTTTGTTTTTAACCTTATTTGGAAGTTGGGGAAAATGGCCTGGAAACAACAGTAGTCTGGCATTGAAATTAAATGGCTAGAGATTCAGCTGAATTATTTCATCTTCTTCTTTAGAAGTTTTTCAAGGAAATTAGCTAACCCATCATGTGCTTTAGGAGATTTTTTTCTTTACTTGTCGTTCTGGGCTTGAACTCATGGCCTCACGCATGCTGGCACAGCCCTTGACCACTATGCTGTATCTCTAGCCCTTTGAAGTTGACTTTCAATTGCTATAGTAGAAAGGATTTTACAACAAATGGCAGAAATATTTTAAAGACCCTGCCTGGCTTAATTCTGACATGTGCATCTCTCATAAGGGCTCGAGCTCGAAAACCTCTTATGAGTTCTCCGTGAAAGACAGCCCCTCTGTTCTTCTTGCACACCGTGTGCTTTCTAAAGTTCCGGCCCACTTCAATTCTAGGAGGCCCACTTCCCTCCTCTCCTCTCCCTTCTTCCAGTCTAAGGTACAGTGTTGCCACCAGCCTGCCTTTGCCCAGGACAGCCCAGAGGGCGGGGTGTGATGAGGTCATGTGGCTCCTAGCTTCTCTGAGCTTATATAGATGGATTATTTTACATGCATGAAACTATAAGTAAGGACTGGGGGGTGGGGGCGGTGCTAAGGGAAACATCCGCAGCTCTTTCTTGCATCTTTATTTGTGACTCACTCTTTATCTGTATTTGTCTATCTTTAAACACATGACCAACATGCCAGGATCCAGAGGCTTTGCCGGTGACCTTGTTCTGTTATAATACTGCACTTTTTAGCAGAAGAACCAAAGAGAGCAGGAAGGGAGCGTGGGAGTTACAGGCTTGCCAAGCAAGTGGCAGAGGTTGTAGCCCATCTCTGGCATGGTGAGCTCTTTGACAGCAGGTAAAGGTTCTGGAAATGGTTTGTGGAATCACCTAGCTCTGTGTGGTTGGAGTTTGGTCACAGGGACCCGAGTCTGCACATGGCGTTACCAGTGCACCCTGGGTCTAAACTGCTCAGAGCTCCAGTTTTGCATGTTGAGTGGGAGTGACATCCCCACCCCGCAGTGTTGATGAAGGAATAAATTCAGTCCTGCTGCTGAGTTTCCTTACTCAAATGCATAGTTTCTGTCTCTATGAAATTACATTTTCATGGAAAAGGACAGAGAGGAACCTCTTTCTTTTTTCTCTTCTACTTTGAAGCACCGTGAATTGGACCCAGAGCCTCCTCTTATGATGCAAGGTTTCTACATGTAGTTCCTGCCTTTATACATTTTATTCTGAGACAGGGTCTTCATCACCTGCTGAGTCTAGCCTGTCCCCATTCTCTGCTTTGGTTCCCTCAGGAACTGAGCTTATAGATGGGTTCTGTCGAGACAGAAACGCCAATCTTCCTCTTCTTAGCTTTATTAGAGGTGTGGAGGGAGAGGCAAGACAACTAGAGACACAATTAGTCTGACTATTTTTAGGGCTTATGGAGTCAAATGCCACCCACAACATAAGAAATAAGTCGAGGAAGTGTGGTTGATTTAGGAAAATGTTATGTAATAATTTAAGTGAAGGCGCCTGAGCTCAAAGACGAATGTAAGTCAAATGAAGGCCGGGCTGTGACCTTTCCTATAGAACAGCCAGGGGACTTGTGCTTTAAGGTGGAGGAAGGGGTGTGCCATGTATTCTAGGATGATAATCCTTCACTGTGGTCCCCATGCTCACAGTGCAGCATTAACCCTGAGCTGTGGAAGAACACAAATCCCACTTGCCCCCCCCAGCTCCCTAAGTCAGAATCACTCTGGGAGCGATTCAGCCAAGTATTTTTAGAGATAAGGAGTTGTTTTGTCTAATCCTATTTTTGAGATCAGGCCACACTGTACATAGTCCATGCTGGTCTGGACTTCATTATGTAACCTAGACTGGCCAAAACTCATGGCACTCCTTCCTCAAGTACTGGGATGTACCGTGATGGTAGATACGTGATCTATTTTTAAGTTCATTTTTCTTTCACAATTATGTGTGTGTGTGTGTGTGTGTGTGTGTGTGTGTAACTTTGCTTATACTGTACCTCACTATCTTATCCCCGTCCTCCAAACCTCTTCTTCTTTCCAAAGAGTTCCCTTCCTGCTGTCATACAGTGCACACATGGTATAGAGCACCTTTTGCATTTAATTAGGGTTACTTGCATGAGTATAAGTGGGAATTATTTTATTTGAGCAAGTATAAGTTATCAGTGACCACACTGTTAGGACTGTGACTCTACCTGCCCCTTATGCTCCTTAAAGTAGGTTGGGGCCTCAAGAGCCTCTTCCTCATAAGTAATGAAATAGTAACGGGCCAGTCATCTACAGATAGCCGCTACCGCTGTGAGTTCCGCGGTGCCACATGCCGTGTCCAAGACACAGATCATAGCCTTTTCTGCCTTCTCTTCATTAATACTCTCTGAGCCTGGAGGGGGTCATAAAGATGTCCTACTTAGGGTTGAGCACTTATTCTCAGCACATTGGCCAGTTATGAGTCTCTACATTAACTGTCACCCATTGCAGACAGAAACTTCTCTGACCAAAGCTGAGCACTAATCTATGGATATAAATGTAACTGCTTAGAAAGCAGTTGAACACCACATTCATTTAGTAAAACAACAGTTATAGGTCACCCCCCCCCAACACACACACACCCTCTAGGGCCTGTGACCTCCCAGGCCATGGACTTTTGACCAGGTTTACAATACTAGGCATGAATTCTTTCCTGCCTCAAATCTGATCATAAGTGGTTGGTTACGGCCTTTCAGTAATACCATTACTGCACCAGTGACCACATTTTACCTGACTGGTTGGTATTAGAGCTCACAGAGTTCATAGTTAAATAAGACCATTAATGACTTTTCCCCTCCAGCAGCATAAGTAACACCTTCCAATGCTATAGAGGATACTCATAAGCTAATTCCAGCTGCATTTCTCTAGGACCTAAAACAAAAGTGTGTGGTGTCTTCAGTAATAGGGTCTCCTAAACTAGTTCCAGTGGATAATCAAGAGAAATGGCAGTAGTCTGAGTTGTTTAGGGGAGTATCTGGGTCCTTTCTGATCAACAACTCAACTCATAAGATAATATCCCATACCTGGCACTGGGATTTTTTTTAATAATCTATAGCTTCTGAGAGCTGCATTACCCATACCTGTAAGGTGTTTGCCTTCAAAGTATTTTTATTATATTTTTAAATATAACAACTTACAAAATAGTAGGTCTCCATATGGCTTTTTCATGCATCCTTAATTTTAGTTAAACCTTCTTCTACTTCCTTCTTTCCCCATCTCCCACTTCCATCTCCACTTAAATCTTTTCAACCTGATTGGTTCTTCCCTCTACTTTCCTATCAAGTGTGTTCCACCTGCACAACCTGTTTTACAGTTTTGTATTGTTTTTTGCAAGCTTTTTTGGTAACGCTAATACACATTAAAATTTAAGACCTATTTTCCCAAGAAAATAATTCCCAAACTTGAGTATTTGATACAAAAAAAAAAGAAAAAAGCAATTCTGATGTCTTTTACACAGCTTCCTCACACCAGATGTAGAAACCTATGGAAATGGTGGCATCCACTTGGAATCCCAATGCTCAATACTTTGGAAGTTGATACAAGAAGATCTTTGTAAGCTCAAGGCCAGCCTGAGCTACACAGGGAGATCCTGACTCAAACAACAAGAAAAAAAGAAACATATGGGTAGATAAGCGTGGTGAGGTGTGCAAATCTACAACCATTCAATAGAATGGAAAATTGTCTGGACTCCTCATCCAAGAGTGGGATCAGGCTTTGTTTTAATGATCATATTAAATCTACTTACAGAGAATTTCAAGCACATCTAACAATAGCATATCATCTTCATCCCACATCCCCATGATTAGCCATCTTAAACAGTGGTCACCTTCTAGTAAATCTTATATCATCTGTGTTCTTACCTTCCCATCTTTCCCGTATCCTAATTATTAGTAAGAGAATTCCATTTATCATTTTATCTAGAAATATATCAGTAATTAACTCCAAAAGGAAAAGGCCTTTTTAGGGTCTAACTTTTCTTTTGTCATCTTGGAGCAAAGTCTAGTGTAGCCTAAGTGACAATTGGTTGAGGCTTAGCATGAGCTATGAGTCCTGATCCCCCAGATTTCACTTCTGGAGTGTCTGGAATTTCAGTATGTGTGCTTTCAGCACCTCTTTTGAGGTGGTGCTAGGAATTAAATTCAGAGGCTCTGGTGTTCTATAGGCTCTTCAACCCACTAAACTACATCTCTATCACTAGAAGATTCCTTTTCAAAACATAATCATATTCTATTATCAAATCACAAAACAAAGATTTTTCTTTACCATTGACTGAAATTTTCCTAACTTCTGCTACAATCTCAAACCAACATTTAGGGGAATGGTTATCTTGGGCCAAGTGATATGTTAAATATCTTATTTTTTTTTAATATTTATTTATTTATTATGTATACAGTATTCTGTCTGTGTGTATGTCTGCAGGCCAGAAGAGGGCACCAGACCTTATTATAGATGGTGGTGAGATGGTGGTTGCTGGGAATTGAACTCAGGACCTTTGGAAGAGCAGGCAATGCTCTTAACCACTGAGCCATCTCTCCAGCCCTGTTAAATATCTTATATGCATTCATATCATCCTCATGATAGGCCACTGTTACCATTAAATTTTCCAGATAAGGAACCAGAACATCAGTAGACTAATAAATAACTTACTCAGACTCATAAAATGACAAGAGCCAGGTAGAGGAACAGGAACCACTCTTTCAATCCAGGTCTTACCAACTTGAAAACAGTATGAAATCTGTGGGGCTGGAGAGATGACTCAGTGGTTAAAAGCACTGGCTGCACTTCAAAAGAACCCATCACAAAGGTCTGAGTCCCTGCACCATGTTGCAGGTCACAGCCATCAGTAACTACAGTGCCAGGAGACCCCATACCCTCTTTTGTTTTCCATGGATACCAGGCACATACCTACTGCATAGACACATGCAGGCAAAATACCATACACAGAAATATTTTTTTAACTTGAAGTTTGGACAGGCCTGATGGCACAGGCCTATGATCCAAGCTACCTAGAAGGCTGAGGCAAGAGGATCATAAGTGCAAGGCCTACCTGGGCTATGTAGTATGTTCAGCGTCAACTTGGGACGCTTGGAAAATACCTCTGTGGTAGAGCACTTGTCTACCATGCAGGAGGCCCTGGTATTCAGAGATGGATGAACAGATGGATATAAGAAGGGAAAGAGAAAGGGAGAATGAACGTGCATAAAATTTTCCACTGTAACCATTTTGATAGTGTCACCAGTTTGCAACCAGTTTCCAGGACTGTTTAATGTTATAAAACTAACTCTGTACTTATTAAGCGTTAATCCTTCTTCCACCCCCCTGCTAATCCCTGTCAATTTCTGATCTCTCTGTCTCCATGACTCTGACTACTGGAAGTGCCAGATGAAAGTGGCATCGTATTGCTTTTGCTTTTTTGTGACTTGCATGATATCCCCATATTTCATCCATATTGGGCCACATGTCAACCCCACAAAGGCTGAGTGACATTTCATTGTATCTTTACATGCTGAGTAATTCTCCACTGTATTTCTTTTGCCCAGTCTTCTGAGCACACTGGAATGCTGCCACCAACTGCTTCTTGGGAATATAGTACACAAATGACTTAAGTCCCTGCTCTAGATCACATAATAGTTTCTGTTTGTTTGTTGGTTTGGTTTTGTTTTGAATTGTTCTTTGAAAAGCGTTACACTGTTTCCATGGCAGCTGTATCATCAGCAAAGGTCCAGTTCTCCCACAATCGTGTCATCTCATGCTTTTGCTCTAGGCCGTTCAGATATGCCAATCAAGTGCTTTAAAGCCCAGCTCCATGCTCTTTACATTGCAGGAATCTTATTTGATAACTCTGGTCAGGAATTTCTCTCTAGACTAAGCTCACTGGATCCAAGAAGAAAAGGAAGGTGAGGCAGAAAATAATGAGGAAGTGGGTAGAACTAATCCCCTTTTGTGTACTCGGTCACAGCAACTTTGGGGCCCTGCATGATGAGAGAAGCAAAACTATTGGAGGCTTGTGTGACTCCTACATAAAACACTTGATCTTACCAGTTCTCTCATCAGTGCTTAAGAAGTCAGAGCTGGGTCTCTGAAACATTTTCTCCTGAATTTTAAGCTTACAAATAGCCAGGCTTATTGCAAAGACTTATTTATTTTAAGTTCTTTCCTAATGGTAAAATTGGTTTAAGAAAGAGGTGGCCACTTGTGAAAGGCCAGGACAGCTTGTGGTCTGGCAGGTTTGGGCCCCATTATGGTGACAAATCCTACAATACCTTACAGCTCACTTCCTTGAATCACAGTGTTTCTCACATACTGACTGCATCATTCAGGGAAGATTAAGTGGATCATATGGACATGGACGTAGTGGACATATGAATATCATAAGCATAGGTCACCAATTCCCTGGCCTTTATTTTGACTGTAGACTTCTTTAAAGTACTTTGCTTACTTTGGCTTTTATTACAGTTTAACAATTCAGAGCACACGTTCAGAATTCTCATAACCTGTTGTTTGAATTCTTGTTCCATCCCTGACAAACAGTATGAACTTGGAGAAATTCACTTACCCAAGTCTCTTCTTATGAAACCCATAAGAGCACCTGTTTTACAGGATGTAACAAGAGAGGCTTAGCAAAGTAAATATTGCAGTATACTAGCAGCAGTAGCAGCATTTGTAACGTACACTAAGCCATGACCTTACTTTAACTGACAATAGAAATTACACACTAGTCTATAATTTCTAGTGCACCCATTGACCACTGACTTCTTACAAAATGGCAGAGGAATGCAGGTCACCTTAAAAAACTATAATGACATTGACACAAACCACAGATGGGCCCATGAGATGACTCAGTGCGCAAAGACACCTGCTGCCAACCCTGACCACCTGAGTTAGGTCCCAGAGACGCACATGACTAATGGAGAGAGCCAATGCCTGGAAGTTGTCCTCTGACCTCTACCAAGAGCACTATGGCATGTGTGGCTCCCTGGAGTCAGCTAGACAGCTCAGATCCATTCCTGCTGCCACTCTTGATAAGAAAGAAGGCATCTTAGGGTTGCATGCTTGCCTCGTTACCTAAGAAAGGGCTTACAGGACCATCAGATGTACTGAATTTTATGTACAAACTATACTGTGCTTTCATAGCTTTGACCCTTAGAAAAACACTGTTTAAATGTTTTTCTTCCCGTCTAACATTCATTTCCAAAACCACTGAAGTGAAAGGGGCTATTAGTTCAGGGCCAGATTTGAAAGCACAAGAAAACTTCGTTCATGAGGTTAAGAAATGGCTTAATAATTAAGTTGAAAGTGGATCTAATTTCAAACAGATCAGCTAACCGTGTTAGGAGCAAATGAGGGTGTGTTCCTTCCTATTCTCCTTCCGCCCCCTAGATGTTGGCTGTAATCCCACGATGTTTTTCCAGTTCATTTCCTTTTTTTTTTTTTCACTTTACACCATGCAGTACTGAATTGTTTATTGCCCGAGTGTTAAATTGGTGTCACAGACAATTAAGACCACAGCACATGCATCGTTGTGTGCATTGCTGTCTTCCATATTGCATCTCATTGGTTTCTTTTGCAGACCACTTAGGACACATTTGAATTGCACAGGCTGGATGCCTTACTGTTACTCCACACTTCCTTCTGAGCTGCGTTTAGTTAATTGGACACTGCCAAGCCAGTATGGATGATGTCAGTTGAAACAGTGTAGAATATGTTTGCAATACTTTCCATGTACCAATCTGAGTACCATTCAAAGCATCATCAGCCGAGCTGACGCTGAACAATTAGCTTTCATTTCACTTGCACCCCTAATTGTGCAATCAGCAACGATAATTTTCCTTCTCCTGAGGGTTGAAGCTGGGCATAGAAAGGAGAGTTGCATGCATCAGGGGACTAATTGTGCCTTGATAATGATAATAACAGCTACAATTTAGTGAGTCTCTACTATGTCCCTAGCGTTGAGGCTCGCAATGCCTTGGGTTGTTCTGGTATCCTGGGGGAGGGCACCTGAATGCCATGAAAAGTGCTCTCAGCATTTCTGTGCGTAATGACAAAGAGACGCCTATGGTAAAATTAAATACACTGCATATACACACACATGTACACACACACACACCTTATATCCTTTACTCCACTGGGATGGGGAGAAAGAATAGTAAAGCTGAGTTAAAGCAGTGACAGATGCCCAGAGCTAGGGAGGCTGAGTTTAAGAGCAAAGAGTCAGGCACCTGAACCTGAGTTGCTCATACCGGCAGCATGCAGATGCCTCCTGACTGCTTCTGTTTCCGTCTTCACTGAATATGTTACCTGGGCACTGGACTTGATGTTGGAGAGACAAGCATTGAAAGTGCCCAGGACTTTTGTATAGATCTTGATCTGCCTGTTGTGGTTGTTCTGCTCTTCTGTTGGGACTCTGGCGAACAGGGAGTAGCAAGGGTAGCAATCAGAAGGGGCACACTGTCCCCCATGGCTGTCACGGAGTGTCTAATTAATCACTCAAGGAAGAAGGGGTTTAGCTTGGGTGTGACTAAAAGATACAGTCCATCGTGAGGAGTGATAGCTGATGGCTGCAGCAGCAGAAATGAGAAGCTGCTCGCTCACATCTGGGTAGACCAAGGAGGGAAGTGATGCTAGGCTCAGCTCACTTTCTCCTGTTCGCTCTTTTTATGCAGCCTGGGTCCCCCAGCCATGCAGTGGTACTGCCCATACTCTGGGCAGTTCTTATTCACTCAGTCCATCTTCAGAAACACCCTGGCAGACGCACCCAAACATGAATTTTGCCAATGTCATGGGCTTTTCATAATCCATCCAAGCTGGCAATCAAATTTAACTAGCCCAATGATGTAACTGCCTAATTTGTGGGTGATTTTCCCCAAATGTAAAATCAATCTATTCAGACTGGAAAGCGTTTGGTGGGAAAGCTTCCCTGTGAGGTCAAAGGCTGGATTCAGCAGCTTTTGAACCTAGAAGGTCCCTGATGCCCCATCACACCCGAAAGGGAAACTCCTCAGAAACATTGTCCCTGTGGTGAGTGGGTCCCAGCTTCCCAGAGCTGTCCTGTGCCTTCCTGTCATTTCATTCTTTCTCTCAGTGTTGTTTTTCCCTTTCTACTCAAGTGGCTGCTCACCAACACCAGTTGGGACCCTGTGTCTCATGTGTCTGGGACTATCCCGTTCTGTGCCTGTGGGTCTGGTTTCACTAATAGTAATTTTCCTACCCTCCAGAAATGGTTTGTAGGAAGAATTCTGTCATCAGCTCTGAAGTGCCAAAGCTGCTCAGCGCATTGCTAAGCACTGCTTGGGACACAGACGTCTGAGGTGTGGACTTGCCTTTTGGGGTGTTCGGAAGAGAAATGGGTGTCTCAATATTTACACCTCCCCCAAATTCTTCTGTGGAAACAACCATCACCATGAAAGGGGTACAGGCCTTTAAAGACAGGTTATGGTGGCAGAGGCCCCATTTTACAGCAGACTTGAATCTTCTATAATCCCAGGTGGACACAGCAAGGAAGTGTGAACTTGCGAGCAGCTCTGCTAGCATCTGCATCTAGACTTCCCAGACTACAAACCTATTGTTCAAATGGTCCCCGGTCTGTAGTAACTAAAACAGTGAGTATGTGCCAATCACATGTGGAACTTGTCCAGTGCTAAGTGAGATAGCATCGAAGCATGCATGGTAGAAAGCCTTTGAAGAGATAGCAGGGCCAGAGCTCTTTGCAGGAAGCAGGGCACGGCTGCTTCGATAGGAAGAGGTTTGAAAGATGGATGCTGAGTCATTTGTAGAAGCGCTGATGGTAGAAGCAGAGTCTTGGCTGTTATCTAGAAGCACATCGGAGCTGTTGGCAGAGCTGTGGCTTCTGCTCTGCCTCCCCATGCCCTATCTGCCCCTCATCTTCCTCATACAAGTGCTGCCTCTAATTATGGAACCCGAGTCTTGCCTTTGCCCTGGGGACAGAGACACTTGTGAAAGGTTTGCAGAGAACTGAATGCCAAGGTAGAATTGAGAGTGGGAACTGTCAGTGTTCAGAGGTTCAGCCTCCACTTCAGTGGTTTCACAGCTGTGAGATTAGAACTGGCTTTGAAGGTGAGAAGGGCTCGGTTAGGTAAAGAATGAAACCCTCAGGGTGGAAGGATCATAAGTGGACGCAGAATGCACAGGGCAGTGTCCAACTTTCACACTCAAAGCAATTGTGGGCAGTGGGCAGTCAGAGGAAATAATATTCTGTATGAAGACTAGGAACTCTGGCTTTTCAAAGCTAAATATTTACACTAAACTGTTAGAGTACGTCTTTCTCTAGAATCAGCTGTTCACAGGTTAACCCTGACATCTCGGTCCTCCTGCAGCCACATCCTACCCACACAGTAAGTCCTGTGGAGTCAGACTGAATGCTTCATACAGTCACGTGGTGACTGAGTCCTTATGCCTGGCAAGGCAAGAGACATGGCAGGAAGAAATGCTGGAAACCTTTGTGAGAGTGGGCTCGTAAGAGCAGGATTACCTGACCCAGTCTGGTGCATTCATTCCAACTCCAGACCATGGTCATCTCCAGTTAGTCCTCGCCCGGTATTTGTTGACTGTACTTGGTTTTCAGTGATCTGCAGGGTGGAATGGATGAATTCTCTTAGCAGGGAGGTTGGGAGTAGACAATGTACTTATGTGTATCACTGAGGATATTGATATATTCTTTGAGCAGGAACTCTCAGGCAAGCTTCTCAGTCTGCTCCGTGAAGTCCCCTGACATCATGATAAGCAGATGGCAAAGGCTTCTTTGAAACTGAGATTGAGCTTGTTAAGTTACTTTTCATGGGAACTCTTAAGAATTGGGTACCGCAGAGCAGGGGTTTACTTTCTACCACGAATTCTGGCTTCTTCACCCTTCTTTCTACTAGTGAAAAACACAGCTTGTCCCCTGCCCGCCTCAGCATCGGCTTTTCATTGTGTGTAAAATAAATCAAGGATGTTTAAGGAATAGACTGCTCTCTAACATGGGTTTGCAATGAAGAGCTTTGGGGAAACAAATTTTCTCTTTTCCCTCTATCTCCCAAGTGCAATTCTATAAAACTACCAAGAAACATAAATATTCAGGCCATACATCAGGTCGGTTATCTAGGACAGTTATCTGGTAGGAAGCCAACCTGCACAACGGGGATACAGTACCTTTCCGATTTGCCACCTCTGGAGAGAGAAATCAGAAGAACACTTGCAGCAAAGGACTATTGTAGACCTTATCAAGAGGAGCACTTCCCTCCCACAGGCCCCTGGCTCATCAGGCTTCCTTCTTGCAATCATTCATTTAAAAAGAATAAAGCAGCCCTTGTGCCTAAGAGCCTGGGGCCAGCGGTGACTTTGGCATTGTGGTCTCACCCTTTCAGATTGTGCCATCATCCTCTGGGCATTTTCCCTCCCTAGATCGTTTTCTCGGCTACAAATTAGGAGTGATAAAGCCTGATTCATAGTTTCTAACAATAGACTGAGATAAGGCATGGCGAATATTGGATCATGTAAGCAGTCCATGAATAAGGTGTGGAATTGAAGGTTTGTTTGGGAGCTGGTTAAGATGTTAATACATCATCCATGCCTCAAAGACTTTCCCCATAATCATTGTGTTCAGTGGGAATAGAACATGGTCATCAGCTCTTTAGCCAGATGTAGAAATAGCATTTGTGAAGGATAGTTACCTAAAGTAAATATCCTGGTGGCATTCTTAGGAGCCCACATTTCCTGTGACTTAGAGTGACTTTTTCTCCTGGTAATCTTCACCCAGCCTATGTTAGGTAGTACCATCTCTGGGCTGGTCGTTCTGGGTTTTATAAGAAAGCAGGCTGAGCAAGCCAGGGGAAACAAGCCAGTAAGCAAGACCCTGTTATAGTCTCTGCATGAGCCCCTGCCTACAGGTTCCTTCCTTTTTTGGAGTTCCTGTCCTGACTTCCTTCAATGATGAACAATGGTATGGAAGTATAAGTCAAAAAACCCTTTCCTCTCCAGCTTGCTTTTTGATCATGGTGTTTCATCCCAGCAATAGAAACCCTAACTAAGACACTATCCTAACCCCTCATATTTGTGACTATATTAAGCTACATGACAGGAATAAATTAAAAGTTTCTGCTGGAGTCAGATTTGCTAATCATCTGGCCTTAAAATGAACTTTTCAACTGGGCCTAATATAATCACAAGGGGTTTTAAAGTGAATGGCAAGCAGAAGAATCAGGGGTGGATGGGGAACCTGTCTTAGAAGCTGGATGCAGGCCATGAGTGTAGGGACAGAAACTAGAAGGGGTGGAAAATGGCTTTCGTCTAGATTTTCCAGAAAGAGGCAGACAGCTCAAGAGATTTTAGTCCAGAGAGACCCATTTGTGGTAAATGACCTCCGTGTTTTTAACTGAGAATTAGACATGGAGCAGTTTAGGAGCTGAAGGTGGCAAAAGACAAGTGTTGAAGAAGAGGCAGTTTAGTTCCTGGGGAAAGGAGAGTTGATGTCCTCGGGAGGTCTGCTCTGCATGCCTTGGGTGCTACCCTCTAGGGCCATTTCTCCCTTTGACCACCCTAATCTCAAGCCCACACTCTGCTGGCCCTGTAACGCAGCTCCTGAGTCACAGGGGAAGTGAGGTTGGCACTTCCCTGCATCGCTTCCCCCAGTGTGCATACTTCACAGAAGTGGAATTGTCACCTAGTCATGTGCTTACAAGTCCCTCCTCACTGGACAGCAGTGCCCCCTATCATGCCCGTGCAGTATGGCGGCAGTGTTGATGTGTCCCAGCCCCTCTGTTGTCTCACCCACACTCAATCCGCTTAGACTTGCACTGTAAAATGTATCGGATTGTGTGTATATTAGTGTTTTGCCTGAACGTGTGTCTGCATCGCATCCCTGCAGAGGGTCCAACAGTGTCAGGTTCCCTGGGACTGGAGTTAAGGATGGTAGTGAGCCCCCCTGGGGGTGCTGTCGATTGTCCCTGGGTCCTCTGGAAGAGTAGCTAGTGCTCTTAAGCCACCTCTCCAGCACCTAGGCTTAAGCTCTTTGCCATGCTGATGTATGTTAAACAGTACCTCATTGAGTGTCTAGTTCACAATCCTGAATTACAAAAGAGGTGGATTTAAACTGGTTGGTTTCCTTTATTTGTTTAGACTTCTTCCTCCCATTGGATTCTGTTAAAGCCATCCTTTTTGAAATTTTTTAGGACCTTTAATTGAGACATTAGTATATCTCTTCTCCACGTGTTGTGTTTGTGTTGGTTTCTAGACCTCTGCTTGACATCTTTTAAATTTATTTGCTATTGCAGCATAACAAATTAACTCTTAACGCAGCAGCTTTCTGTCATAATCTTTTCCTCAAGGTTCCTCTGAGTCAGAAATCTAGTACAGCTCAGTGAGGTGTCTCTCCTTACCAGTGGGGCAGCCAAGATTGCCTTTGTGCGGTGTAGTTGAAACCTGCCCACGACGTGACAAGGCCAGTTTACCATGGGCAGCAGAGAACAGAAAAAAAATGGAAAGGGTATTTCATATGGAATACCCATCATTTTGTCATCTATGATTAACTAAAAGTGGGTTAGTAAGTTTAGCCAAGAAGAAAGTATGACCCAGGGGTGTGGACAGAAGGCGGCAAGGACCACTAGGGACCATCTTTGGGGCCCTACCCTGAAGTAGTGATGGAAATAATGAAAACCTTCATATTAAACTTTATCCTAGTTATTTTAAATGACTTTTGGTAGGACCAGTACTTTTTACTTTATAAAAATTTTGTTCAAAGTAGAAAGAGGGCTGTCTAGGAAAGGATTTGGGGGAAATGTATAATGGAACTTTGGTGTGAATTCCTAGTTAATCATTCTTTAATTACAGTAAGTTTATACCATAGAAATGATCTTAACCAGTTTTCTAGGACTTTTGAAGATGAATAGCTATCACCATCATGAGCCATCAAGGATACTGCTATATATTAGTTCATCTTTTCTGAAGCTCTTTGAGACAGCATAACACCTGCTACCTCCTTTATTCACTTTAGACAGCTCATAGAGCCAAGTGATGTTAAACCATGATTCTAGCATCACTGAAAACAATGCCTGCAATCCCTGCGAAGGTCAAATGACAGTGACACTAACATCACACATGACTTCTTTTTCATTTAAAACATAAATGGTACATGGTTACCTAGTTGAAAAGAAGCTTTCTGTAGTAATTATTTTAGTTTGATTGATTACCTGAAGATTCACTGGATGATTGCAGGTGTGTATTTCCCAGCATCCTCACCACTCCTGTGTACATGCCTTTGGAGTAAAGATGGCTCTGGCTATGGTTGGATGTTGGAGGGAGGGGGCTGCTTATTCTTCCCTGCTAGCTTACACCTGAAATAATCATACAGAAACTATATTAATTAAAATACTACTTGGCCCATTAACTCTAACTTCTTATTGGCTAACTCTTATATTAATTTAACATATGTCTATTAATCTGTATATCGCCACCTGGCAGTGGCTTACTGGCAAAGATTCGGCATGTCTGTCTCTGGTGGCTCCATGGTGTCTCTCCCTCTGCCTTCTTCCTCCCAGCATTCTGTTTAGTTTTCCATGCCTAGCTCTGTTCCCCTACAGCTCAAAGCAGTTCCTTTATTAACCAATGAAAGCAACACATAGACAGAAGGACCTCCTACACCAGTTGGAGAGAATACCAAAAGGACTTCAGTGATGCATCCTGGCCTTGCTGACCAAGATCTTATTCTCCAGTAGACACCCAGCACCTGGTACAAAGGAGAGGGCAGAACTAACTGATGAATACTGAGATTTCTACCTGTTCCTTAGTAGTATATGTTCACATTTTATATAGATACAAATATTCTTTCCCTGAGAAATGCAATTTACCTATTGTATTTCTTACTAGATGATCAGATTCAAATATCCTATCTCTTGCCCTGCCTATGGAACTTCAACTTGTATTAATGCTATTCCGATTTAGACTAAACGGCCTCAGATTTCTGCTACTATCCTAGGCACTGATTATAGACTTTAGATCAAAGTGTGGCCCTTTATTCCTTTATACGAAGGCCTGCCTGTGTGTCAAGGATGAACGAGCAATGCTTACAGCAAGAGGTAGGTCTTGAAGTTTATATTTGAAGAATTAAAATTCAGTTATGGTAGAGATCACTTTCTGACATGGAAATAATTTTATATTCAAAGCAAAAACTCAGCTCTTGAGATTCTTTCCTGGATGCTGCCTTGCATTGGGCATGTGCATGGGCTCAGTAGGCCCTTAGGAGATAGGGCTGATAGAAAGTCTTACTTATCTTGAGACAGGGGCTATCAAGCATATCGTCCATCCTTCTTAGTTTGCACTTCAAGCTGTTAACTGTGCTTCTGAATGAGGCATGAGAAAAATTTACACATAAGAAATGTCTTCAGTCCTTTAAAAGAAGTTCAGAGCTTGGAAGTTTTTTTTCATGTCCCTTGAGTCAGACGAAATGCGGACTCCCCAGAAGTCATAATGAGGTGACAGGCAGATGCTGGGCTTGGATTTGTCTCACTAGGCACAGTTCACGTCCGAGGGGTGGGCATCCTGAAAGAGAGGGGCCACTGAGGCCATGCAGGGACACATTAGATCTATTCCTTTGGTGGATGTCAAAGCAAAATTATTCAGAATATAATCTGAAATTTCTTTGATCATGCAGTCAATAGCTTAATAATTTATGTTCAATCTTATTAGTAAAGTAAACACAAGCCTTTGCTATCACCAAAATAAGATTTAAAAAATCTAGGATACTAAGATGAGAGGAAGAGTTTGTGTAATGTTCATGTTTAAAATTTTTCCTCTGCAATTTTAATGATTTGATAGCAATTAAGCATTGGTGGGGGGACTTCATCTCAATAATATCTGATCTTGAATCACTCATGCCCAAAAGTGATACTGGGAAGTTGATGGTGTATTCTCAACGTGTGACTGTGTGACAGGTTTTCAAGTGAAAAGGCCCAATTAATTCCTAATTTCAATCTGCTGGTCCTGTATATTCCACTGTGCCTGTTAAGCTGGCAGACTCAGCATGTAACATCTTAAACATAGACTTCAAGAACTAGAAACATCCTTGGCTTGGTGATAATCAAGGACTCCTCTGACAGTAGCATGTTCCCATGTTATGAAAATCAAAGACTCTTATGATAGTAGCATGTTCCCAATTTAGGGGAAGTCTAGAAGAATAATTGAGATAGTTTGGTGCCCTTGGTCACTGTATGTGCTGTTATCTCCTAATAGTTTGAATCACAGGGAATGACATTTTCTGTCAGTTCAAGGGAAGGAGCTGGCACTGGGATGTCATTGCGGGGCCCTGGCAACACCTGCCATGTCGGGGACAGAAGAACTCATTTAGAAGCTGCTGTACAAGCTGGGAAGGCAGGTGGTGACTCTCTTACAGGGCTGTCTTTCATTTGAGCAGAACCAGACCAACTGTTCCTCATTAAAATGCATTTTGCAGCGTGTTCTATTATGCATGTTGATTGTGTATGTATGCGTGCACATGTGTATGTGTGTGCTCTGAGACAATCCAGCTGTGCTTCTTGTACAGATACAGTCTCAATGTGGCTCAAAACTTTAAGACATGCAGCAAGAAATGGCTGTGCCTGATCGAGCCTGGCTTTCCTGGAATGGCCGTCTGTAGAGAAACAGGAGATGCCACTCTTGCCTCCCAGGGTACAGCATCGGGGAGGGTGCCGAAAGCCTATTTGCTAGAAACCTGGGTTCATAACAGTCAGTTTGATAGTCAGGAGGTACCGGACATCACTTTCTTCTTTCAGGTGACTGGAAACATCCCTGATGTGTGCTGTGATAGGAAGATTAAAGCTTAGCCTCCTCCCTAGTCATCATACCGAGCTAGGTTACATTCCACCTAGTCCTAGGACCAAAAATGTGTAAAGTGTGAGAGGCCTCCTATGTACATAGCAAGTTTCCAAAACGACTACTGCTGTTACTTTACTGAATGTATCAGTTTGTTTTTTTTTTTGAATTTTTCAAGACAGGGTTCCTCTGTAGTTTTTGGTTCCTGCCTGGAACTAGCTCTTGTAGACCAGGCTGGCCTCAAACTCCCAGAGATCCGCCTGCCTCTGCCTCCCGAGTGCTGGGATTAAAGGCGTATGCTACCACCGCCCGGCGCTGAATGTATCAGTTTTAAGAGTTTCTTGATGGCAGTTTCATACAAATAACTCCCAGTTATTATTAAAACCTACAAACCCAGGAGTGGCTCCCTAATAAAGACTCCCAGTGCATAGAGATCAGCAGGGCAGCATGGGCCTAAATGCCTGAGAAGTGCAGAAACAAAGATTGTAGTTGGAGTTGAGAAAGTTACCCTGGTAGCCAACAACTTTAAGTTCCGGTGAGTCTCCAACAGTGAAAGCAAGTTCTTCCACACGAATGAGGTATAAATAAAAGCTTAGAAACTGGGTCATAAACATTGCCTCCATTTTTACCTTTCTGTTCTGCTTTAAATTGTGTGTTTGTGTATTTATGTGGAGTTTGTGCACGTGGGTAATCTCTGAGTCCAGAAGGGAGCGTCAGATCCCCTGGTGCTGGAGTTATCGGTGGTCGTGAGCTGCCCACGTGAGTGCTGAGAACGGAACACTAGGTTCCCTGCAGGAGCAGCAAGCTCTTAACCACTGAGTCATCTCTTCAGACTCCAGATTCCTTTCTTGCTTCTGCCCTTGTCCTAATCAGATGTCTTCAGGTCTTTAATATCTCTCTCTTCATCTATTACCAAGTTGTGCCTTTGCTACTCTCCGCTCTCAGGCCACAGCCAGTATGTGTGCTGTGGGGAGGAACACTTTTACACAGTAGACCAAGTTGCTCAGGACTCACGGCACTCAGAATGGAGGCACAAGAGAATCCAGTGGTTGCTGGAGGACAGCTGTGCTTACGCTGATGCATGCTGCGCTGCCTCTGCCTTTTCTCCATCCTCTGTGGTCCTCCTGTCTGCACATCTCGCCGTCCCATGCTATGTCCATGCTGTGTAGAGGCATTGTTTGGAAAAATCTCATCCAATAGAGACAATGTGTGCTGTGAAATGTTAAAACTGCCGTGAGAGTAGCAGTGTTCCTCCCCCTACTTTTCCC
This sequence comes from Microtus pennsylvanicus, assembly GCF_037038515.1. Classification (NCBI taxonomy): domain Eukaryota; kingdom Metazoa; phylum Chordata; class Mammalia; order Rodentia; family Cricetidae; genus Microtus; species Microtus pennsylvanicus. The sequence continues at coordinate 101,244,646 of NC_134582.1, forward strand.
TTGTCAGAGTAGAAGCCTTGCTGAATGGAGCTCCTCCCCACCCCAAAATAAAAGAAACAGAGCAGTCATGTTAACTCACCCTTTGCACTCTCCTCGAGCTGGGTTTTCCTGGCTTTTCTGTGTCTGGCCCACCAGGGTAAATGGAGGGAACTCTATGGATTGGGCCCCTCTGGTCACGTAGACCTTTATAGGCCTACCTGGAGATGGACTCAGCCTTTCCCCAGTAGCAGTGGTGGCCACCTGAGAATGTCTGTCCTCACGGGTGTGTTTGATGAACAAAATGTCTTCCATGTAGTCTAAAATATCAAGACTGTGTTCTAATCTTCAGAGAAAGCTGACTTTTCCATACATGTGTGGGGCTACCTGAACCCTGCAGGGCATCTAAATGTGTTGAAAGAATAAGGGACCATAGCTGATATAACTGCAGGAATGTTTTCTGAAATGTATTTTTCTTACCTGTTTCTCTCTTTATAGGAATTCAGAAATCGGTTTGGGGATCATCCGAAGCCAACTTCCAACAGCTGTGCTCCAACTCAGCGTGACTTGGCATATTCCAGAATTGGGCTGCGGATGTCCCAGCGTGACTCTGCAGTGAGAGTAGCTGCAGGCCTGGCTCTCATTGCTCTTCTTTTTGCATTTCTGGCCAGAGTCTATGCTTACAATGTAAGTAAGTGAAGCGTTCACGAGGAGTAAGTTTCTAATTAAAATCTTGGGGAAAGCAACCACCCCAGTTTTCAAGAGGCAGGCAGTCGTCTGAACTGGTCATGCTGCCGGGTCTGGATCCCTTCTTAATGAGGCTCACCCTGTCTCACATTGAGCTGAGCCATTTGACCTCAAATCACAGCTTCTGGAACATGTCTTTCTCATCAAACTCCTTTTGACTCTTTAGCAACAAATGCAAGTGGTTGCATTTTTTTTTTCTTTTAATCTCCAGTCATTAAGTCCCACCCTAAGTGTGCAGTGGCTCTGACCATCAGTGACTCTGACCACCCTTTCCTGGTGTGGAAGAACATCCAGCCCTTAATAAACACTCTTCAGTCTGTGTTTGGAGTCCCTGTGTTACAAACATCTTTTCCACAGCACATGTGTTCCTGAAAAGTTTATATAGGAACCTTTTTTGGGAACTTGGACCCAAGTCTGCTACTTACAGGACTCTTCCTGGCATTTTAGAAAATGTGAGGAAGCCAAGCCCGCCGTACCCACAAACTCTCCAACAGACCACGCTTCTTTTCTGCACGTCTGACCGGACATCATCAGTCTTTCCTACTGAAATGACTTCTTTCACAATAAAAGGAGTTGGTGCGATAAGCAAGCTGCATGTTTATTGGTGTTTAAATGAGTTACTTGGATCGGGTAGGCTGAGGGAAACAAAGTAAGTGCCCTTAGATGCCATAGGATCGCCCTCATCTCTAGATCCCCTGTTAGCTCTTCCTTACATGTGTCCCCTAAAGAGCCCATCCCCAAATTTAATGTCATCAGTTGGCTAAAAATAAATAAATAAGAGCACATGCGCAGCTACACCCACAAGCACTTGTTTCTAGCACATGCAACTACACACACAAGCACTTGTTTCTAGCATGCGCAGCTACATGCATAAGCACTCGTTTATGGAACACACAGCTACACACACAAGCACTCGTTTCTAACACGCGCAGCTGCACACACAAGCACTCATTTCTAACACGTGCAGCTGCACACACATGCACTCATTTCTAGCACAGTTCTCCTAAGTCTACCATGTGCAGATTTCTATGAGGAAAGCACTGCACTGTGTTGAGGGGAGCTGCAGGCCTGGCTCTGGTCCCTCCTTTTTGCTTTTTTGGTCAAAGCCTGTGCTTGCAATGTAACTACATGAAGCATCTGTAAGGAATAAGTTTCTAATTAAAGCTTTCAATGAAAGGGAAACCACCAGCCAGTTCTTAAAGGGCAGTCAAAGATTGGGGCTCAGGAAGAAGACCAGTGGATAAAGTACTTGTTATGCAAGCCTAGGATCCTGAGTCTCGATTCTCAGAGCCCACAGAGATCAGAAGTAATATAGCGTGCATCTATAGGTCTATCTCCTATGGCATTGCAGAAGTCAGAAGCAGGAGAATTCCCAGAACCTTACAAGCCAGACAACCTGCTGTATGTGTTATAAAGAAGGGACCCCGCTCTAAGCAAAGCAGAAGGCAAGGACTGGCACTTGAGTTGTCTGACCTTCATACACGTTTGAAATGCGTGCATACTTATTCATCATGTACACTAAGATTCAGAAGGGCAAAGAACTCGTGCCCTCTGAGTGCTGCGGCAGGCCTTGGAGCACACCTCTGTGGTAGCAGAGACTGGGAGATGTAGCAGCAGCTACCACTGACCGCCTGTTTTTAGAGGTGTCGTCATTGCTTTGTTGGTAAGCAGTGAGATCCGGTGTGGTACTTATTTAATATAAACCTAGCAAACCTCAGAATGCTTTCCCAAGCAGGAGCCACCCTACATAAGGCAGGAGAGCTTTCCACCTGTAGCTTGTTAGAGGCATTTTTTTCTCTTTATTTCTGCTTTCCTACCCCTGCCTCTCTTCCTCCCTCGTCCCCATCCATCCCTCCCCTCTAATCCTCTGCTTTCTTCTTTCTTCTCTCCTAGTCCTCCTCCATTTTTTTCTACCTGTGAGAGAATGACACTCTCAGATACTCAGTAGCCCCACTGACGCCCTAAGAGCCCTCAAGGCTGGTTCCTGTGCTCAGGACTCTCCACGACTATGACCCCACTGTGCTCTTGGGTCCATAGAAGGACGAGTCATGCCTTGACTGTCAGCACTGTCACACACCATGTGCATTGCCCTGGTGGTGACCAGTTTGCACAGGGGACAGCAGTGGCCTGGAAACCTGGTTTGCTCTTTCCTGGGACCTACTGCTTGAGGGGGAAAGAGAAGACCATTCTACATGTGAGTCATTGCTGGGCGTGTAAACACGGTTCTCCAGGGACAGGTCTGAGTGTGGCTCGCCGAAGCAGGTGTGGCCATCAGTGACACTGTTGCCTTTCCATCTTGCCCCCTTCCTGTCCACTTCAGCTACATGGCTTTTCTATGAAGCTAAGCATACCTGCATGCCCTTTTAAAACAGGGCATATGGTGCAAAAGTGATGTCTTTGTGCAGCCGGGTTAAAAGTAACCAGTATATAGTTGGCCACGTGTTCTACCTACCACTGTGGTGATGGCGGACTTTTGTGGAGGAATGAAATTTTCCTCAGCCTTGGTCCATGCACCAGTTGCATGTGCATCAACAAGCAAGAAGTGCGCTGTTATATCAGCTGTTGGCATTAAGGGCTGTCTGTGTTCATACCATGATCCAACTCATACCAATAGTCTGCCAACGTAGGACACGACCTATATAGGCTGTGTCTTTTCTCTTTTAAGAAGGAAACATAAGCCATGAAATAGTGGTGCACACCTTTAATCCCAGCACTCAGGAGGCAGAGGCAGTTCGCTCTCTGTGAGTTCAAGGCCACTTTAGTCTAGGAAACAGAGCTCCAGGACAGTCAGAGCTCCAGAGAGAGAGAGAGAGAGAGAGAGAGAGAGAGAGAGAGAGAGAGACTACTGGAGTAAAAATTCATGCAAGAAAATTTAACTTGGAAGAATTTCTATAAAGTGAGTTACATTTTAAGGCAGCACTGGGAGGCCACTCAGACAACTTCCCACCCATTAACCCCAGAAATCACAACCACTGCCGTTATCTCTAACTCTCCTGTTTATGGCATTAACATAAATACAGCCAAACAGTTTCATGCCTGCCTTTTGCTCAGCATTGTGAAACTCATTCTGATAGTCACATGTAGCAACGAGTCATTGGCATTTATTGCTGAATAGTATTCTACTGTCCCAAATACCCAGTGTTTACCCATTCTATATTTGCTTCTGACCTTCTTCATCTTGAGCCATCTTACTAAGAAGATGCTCTGACACACGTGGATAAGTGTGTGCTGAATGTATAGTGAGGAGTGGAATTGCTGCTTTGCAGCGATCAGAGCCACTGAACCAACTGTACCTATTACTTCAAGTTAGCTTCTTGGGCCGTAAATCTTTAAAACCCTTGTTCTTTTTGCCCTTCTTTCTCTCTTTCCTTTCTTTCTCTATCTCTCTTTTTATTTTTGAGATAGAATTTCACTTCAAAAGAAAACAGGATCTCTCCACATAGCCCTGGCTATCCTGGAACTTACTTTGTAAAGCAGACTGGCCATGAACTCACATAGATCCTCCTGCCTCTGCCTCCCAGGTGCTGGGATTAAAGGCTTGTGACACTATGCCCAGTGGGAATAATTTGTCCTTAGCCCACCATAGAGTTTGGTCTAAATGGTGTTGAAACTGTAAAGGAGTTAAGGAGCTGAGTCAATAGAACATAGGTCCCAGTGGTCTCCAGTACACATATTAGGCAAATAAAGAAAAGGCATAAGAGTTTATCATCAGCAAACCTGGGGTTTAACCAGGCGACTTTCTCTCTTAGAGTCTCTTCTATAAAACAGAAAATGGTGTTGAGACATATATTGAAGGATATTGTGCATATAAAATACTATGTCCTTAAGTGCTTGTGTTGTTATATGCATTTAGTCCAGGAATACAGGAGGCAGAAGCAGCCTACTGAGTTTGAAGCCAGCCTGGTCTACATAGTGAGTTCTAGGCCAGCAGTGAGACCTTCTCTAAAACAAAAATACACGATGTCCCTGACATGTGTCACTTCCTCTCCTTGAAGAACATTAGCCACTCTAGCGGCAAAAGATGCTAGCACTTCCAAAGAGATGTGAGCTAGTTTATTCTGAGTCAAATTGAAGTGGCTTTGGAATGGGAGCATAGATTCAGCTGGTCCCAAACGACATGTGCCATTGTGGAGATGGGTTCTATGAACTTTTATAGTCACAGACTAAAAATTAGCACAAAATCATCACTTTCAGCAAATTGCTTTTTAGCAAATTGTTGGGGATAGCAGATAGGTTTAGAAAAGCATGGAAAATATCTGTTGTATCTGTTTCAGATGCAATCCGATGATATTCTTAATTTGATAATTACTGGGAACTGATTCCCAAGTTTTTACTGATACTCATATAAAGAGGGTAATAAGGAGACAAAGAGAGTGCAATCAGTCCATCTCTCCAGCATGGGTAATGGCTTTCCAGGGAGCTTCACACTAGTTAGGGGCAAAACCCAACTTAAATAAAAGTTAGTTTAGATTCTGATGCCAACACATGACCGCTGAAAAGAATTATATAGGGAATAAAAAGATTCCTGCCTCAAGGGACTTTGGGTCTGGATTCTAACAAATTCAGCAAAGGCAGGAAAATTCAAAGAAAATGGATTGCAGCTGCATTTGAAGAGATCAAATTAATGCAGAAGTGCAAGCGCAAGTTTGAAAGGCTGATCTGAGATCAAGAAGGAGGCTGTCAGTGGCCAAAGATGAAAAGGGCACCTGGATTCAAAGGGCGGCCGGGTAAGCCCTGCCCTCCCGAGCCCCGCCTCGAGAAGAGAAGGCAGAAGCTGACTGCTGTGTCTGTCCACCCAGTACTGTTTTCTGTGTTCTATAGTCCAAACACCACAATGGTAGAGAAGGTGAGTGCAGGGTTTTACTAGATCTCAGTTTCCCTAGCTTTTGAGCATCTAAAGCTGCCAGTACTAATGATACACATGCAAGAAGAAAGTAGCAGAGGAAGGGATGGCATTACACGTGTGCTTCCCTGTCCCCCAGCACACTAAATAGGATTTATATATTTTTTGAAGCCATCAAAACAAAACACCAGCAGCAACAACAAAAACCCAGAATTTTGACGCTGTGCTAAGAAATAGATTTTGTGCAATAGCCAAGGAAGAGCTAGTGTGCTACCTTCGGAACAACTTCTTATTCTTGCAGGCTATGGAGAGGTCCCCATTTGGTAAAATCAGCAGTGACCGTGTGAAAATGCTGCTTCTCTTACTTATAATCTGGGTCAGTGAGCATCTCCCAGTTTACTTTCGACACTTCTAGAAACATACAATAAACCATTGCTTTCTTGAAGTCCTTGAAGCAAGGCCTACAAAGTTAAATCCTTGCTTTTGGTTTTATTCCTTTGTCCACAGCCGAATTTCTTATGGTGGCCATTTTCAGAAGTGTCGTAGGCAACCCTCAGCTCAGTCAGGTCCTAGTGGTCCCTATTCTTAATGTTATGTCTGACACTCATGTCACTGCTGACTCTCTGGTCCCATCTGTCTTGGGACTGTCTCTGTAAGGCAGAGACAGAACTGGATGTGTGGATCACATCATTCTTTTAATTAAGAAAGGGCCTCAGTAAGACCCAAGCCCGCCTTTGTTGTTGAGAATTTCTTATCCTCACCTAATCTTTCCTTTGGCATTTCCACACAGAGTAGTTCGAAGAACCTAGCAACTCTTTATCCCTCTAACACCTGCTACCTTCTCCACGCATCTACAGTGATTTAAACAATTGATGCCATCATTCTGTATCTCGAGTTTTTACCACACCTGTTCTGCTAAGCATGCAAGACCTTTGTTCTTAATAAACAGATAGGAATATTTACCAAAAACGTCATCCTTGGTAACTCTCTTGGGATGTTGTGATTGTAGAAAGCAGATGTTCTTGGTTGTTTGTTTCTGTAGCGTGTGTATGTGTGTGTGTGTGGTGTGGTGTGTGTGTGTGGTGTGTGTGTGTGGTGTGGGTATGTATGTGTGTGTTTGTGTGGTGTGTGTGGTGTGTGTGTGTGTGTGTAAGGTGTGTGTGTATGTGTGTGGTGTGTGTATGGTGTGTGTATTTGATATGTGTGTGTGGTATATGTGTGTGTGTGGTGTATGTGTATGTATGTGTGTGGTGTGGTGTGTGTGTGTATGTGGGGGGGGGTGTGGGGTGTTTGTGTGTATGTGTGTGGTGTGTGTGTATGGTGTGTGTATTTGATATGTGTGTGTGGTATATGTGTGTGTGTGTATGTGTATGTATGTGTGTGGTGTGGTGTGTGTGTGTATGTGTGGGGGGGTGTGGGGTGTGTGTGTGTATGTGGTGTGGTGTGGTGTTTGGGGGGTGTGTGTTTGCAGCCTGTGTGCATTCTACAAGCCTACGTGAAATCAGTTGAGAGCTAAGAGACTGACTTCTGCTACTGGAAGTACCACCTCATGGTCTACCGTCCTCCTTTATAAACTTCATAGGAAGAGTCTAAATTTCTAGTACTGGCCCATGAAAGTGCTTAAAGCTGCCATTTTACAACACTGGAAAAAACCATACCAGAGTTCAGCCCCAACTCCATGCCTTGGGCCTTATTACAGGACACTCTGTTCCAGGAAACAGTGGTGGAGAGTCAATAGCATGTCTCATTTCATTCCATATCCGAGAGCTCACCTGGAAGTCAAACAAAATTTCAAAGGAGCAGATGGAGCTTATGGGCTAAGCACTGGTCCAGTATCAGAAATAGGGATCTTTTAAGGTACCATTTTTAACTTTCAATTTTTATTGTTTGTAAGTAAGATTATTTATTATGACTCTCTCTCTGTGTGTGTGTGTGTGTGTGTGTGTGTGTGTGTGTGTGTGTGTGTGTGTGTGTGTGTGTGTATTGTGTCGGTGTGGGCACATGTGTGCACTCTTGCATGTAGAAGCTAAAGGTCAGTCTCAGATGTTATTCCCCAGGAGCTGGCCACTGTTTTTTGAGACAAGGGTTCTCACTGGGTCCTAAGGCTTGCTGATTAGACTGGGTTTACTGGCCAGCCCCCCACCCCACCAGGGATCCTTCTATCTTCATCTCCACAGTACTAGGGCACAGGCACGTGGCACCACACCTAATTTTTCACATGGGCATTGGAGAATGATCTCAGGGCTTCACGCACCTGAACCATTTCTGCAGCTCAGATTCTTTTTCGTGACATTCAGGATGGACAGTGTCTTCGCTAGGGTCTCTAAATGCCATGATGAAACACATGGCCAACATCAACATGGAAAGGAAAGGATTTATTTGGCTTACATATCCTTCCTGAATCACAGTCCATAGAGCGAAAGCAAGGCTCAAACTATGCATGAAACCTCAGGTAGGAACTGATGCAGAGGCCTTGGAGGGGTGCTGCTTACTGATTTGCTCAATCTGCTTTCTCATAGAACCCAGGACCACCAGCCCAGGGTGGTATTACCCACAATGGGCTGGGCCCTCCCACATCAATCACTAAATAAGAAAATGCCCTACAGGCTTGCCCACGGCCCAATCTCATGGAAGCATTTTCTTAATTGCAGGTTTTCCCTCTCAGATGGCTATAGTTTATGTCAAGTTGACACAGAATTTGCCAGCGCACAGATGGGGTTTGGAGTGTTTTATCAGAATGCCGTATTAAAAGGAAGCCCTCCCCACAAAGGGAGATCTGCTGTGCTTGTCATCCGTCACTGCTCTGTCTGCCCCATTTTTTGTTTGTTTGCTTTTAATATCTGATTCTCCAATAGTTTTCTTTGCTTGTACACCTCCTAAATGTAGGGTCTCTGACTCCATCCATGCAAAATAAAGTCACCAAGCCTTCAATTAAGACCCCCCCCCTTTTTTTCCCTCCCTTAACCAAGATCCTCTGAGGCTTTTGAAGACAGGAAGGTTGAATGTACCAATCTTAAGCAAAAGTCAGCTGGACACGGGTCTAAGACATTTAATCTTATCAAGCTGATTAGATTGCCCAGAGCCGTGAAAATGATAAAAAAAAAAAAGTTGCAAGAAAGTGGAGTGGCTCAAAATGGTGCGAATTCAGGTAGAAGAATGTTTTTAATGCTGTCAACTTTCAAATCAAAAAGAAAGTAGGGAGGAAAAGGCAATTTAACAGCAGCTTGCCCTCCTGCTTTGTGGCAAAGCCAAGCTGTCTACCCAAGGAACCGTTGCAACTCCAATTAAAATTAAAAGCAAAACCTGTAGTAACTGAACACTGCAAACACAAACGGGACACTGGACGAAGTGACTACCGGCTGTCTTCTGGTAATCAGTCCTAAACAGCCTCCGTTGCGTGGTAATGTGTCAGAGAACTCAAACTTCTCCGCTGCAATGTTGGAAATTTCAGTCGAGATTTGAATTGACAGCAAAGCGATTGCTCTTTCTTGGCGCTTGGAAAGAAAATATGAGAACTGGCCCGTGCCCCTTGGCTTCAGCTAGAACCTGGTGTTTCTCGGAAAAGTGGAAGTGGAGAACCTGTAGAGGAGCAGGGAGTAAGAGCGGAGCTCACAGAGTCTGTGAGGTAGACCGCTTACTGCATGCAGGGAACCAGAAGTCGGAATCAAGTGACTTGCCCTAAAGCCCACCCTCGAGTTTAGGGAATTTCTAAGCGAAGATCCCAGCAAAGACTGGCTTTGGTGTAGAGGTGCTAAACTATGGCATTTACTTTTGATTGTTTCTAGTAACTTCACTATTATAGCATGTGGCTTATCCAGGCCAGGGTAGAGGCTCCACGGATGAATAAATAAGCAGATGAATAAGCGGGTGAATCAGTGGGAACAAGAGCTCAGCGTACACAGACAGCAGATGACCGAAAGCTTTAGGCGAAGGGCCCAGACTTTCAAAGGTCTACTAAGAAATGGGGGAAGGGTTTAGCATGGGCTTTGAGAGTAACTGGAATTAGTCTTTTTCAAATCAGATATCCGTTTGTTGCACCCTGAGGTTTGGGTTCAGAGTGTCCTCGCATAATGCAAATAAGCCACTTGGTCCTTCCCTGTGAAGCCAAATAAGCTAACAGTAAATACCTCAGATGGCTGTCACAGGTCATCTCGTTTAGCGTATTCTAGATCCTGTCCTGATGGTTATAGGAGGCCTCAACACAGGTGCTCCAGCATGGCTACAAGTAAATTTTACTCCTAAAATATTGGTGCTACCTTTATCACATGATCACATCATTGTTCCAAGTTATGAGAATCTCAGTATCAGTTTGTGGGGCCCTGAGGTGTCATGACAAGGACACAATGCCACACCTGTGATGTTCTGGTCAAACAGGCCTCTGCGTGGGGTAATGATGGAGCACCTGATCCCAAACAAATGATCGTTCTGCAGAACAGTGCCCAGCCATTTTCAATGGTGCCGGGGAGGATTGAGACACCGTACCAATGGGTGGAGAAGCTGAGTGATGCGGGGCAAGGACAGAGCGCACTCGGAATCCCGATTTTCTGGGAGAACTGGCTACTGTGGGAAGCAGGGCAATTAGACTATAACCTTTGTATTATTCTTAAATTTTTTTTCTGTAGGCTGGAGATTATTTCTAAACATAAGTTTACAAAGTCAAAAAATTATTGGTACTAAAAGAGGAACATGGGCCAAGAGCTCAGGGATGGAGTGCCTACTTATTGGAGGAAGAGCGCTGAGGAGCTAGGTTCAATTCCTATCACCAGGAAGAGAGAAGGGGAGAGACCAGCAAACAAACTGATAGACAGAATTTTAAATTTCTTTCCTTCTAATTAAAACCGGATGCCCACATGCTGACGAACGAAACTACACTGGTATCCATCATCTTGCACAGCCATTAACTCCAAAGGGATCGAAGACCTCAGTCTGGAAGCTGAAATACTGAACCTGCGGGGTGAACATAGTCAGTGCTCTACAAGATGCTGGTGTAGAAAGGGATCTTCTGAACAGCCTGGGATCCAAACAGAATCTTTAAAGAAGAAATAAAGATGGCTAAAAACCATCTCAAATGAAAGTGCTCCACTCGCGATTTTCTCTTACCTCGGTTAGAATGGCCCAACGTGCACACAACTGACCACAAGGGTGGCAGAGTATGTGGGGAAAGAGGACCTCATTCACTGTGGATATGACTGCACCCTGGTTGTCTAGGTTCTCTGGAAACCAGTGTGGAGAAGTCTCAAAAAACTGGAAAACTAATGATTAACTTTACAATGAAATAAATGGATGGGACTGGAAACTGTTATACTGACTGAGGTAACCCAGACCCAAAAGACAAATACTTCATGTTTGCTCTCGTCTGTAGTTCCTAGCTCCAAGTCTTCAGGATCTAACCTGGAGTAACCATAGAAACCAAGAAAGAAAAAGATATCATGGGGAGTACTAGAGAGGAGACTAATAAGCTACCAACGATCTAAAGGGGGAAATGGAGAAATGGGTGTCTTAGGGTTTATATTGCTGTGAAGCGACACCATGACCATGGTAACTCATGAAGAGAAACATTTAATTGGGGTGGTTTACAGTTCAGAGGTTTAGTTCATTATCATCATGGTGGGAAGTAAGGCACCATACAGACAGACATGGTGCTGGAAAAAGAGCTCAGAGTTCTTACATCTTGACCCAAAGGCAACAGGGAGAGGTCTGTCTCACTAGGCACTGCTTGGGCATATATAAAACCTCAAAGCCCACATCCACTATGACACACTTTGTCCAACAAAACCACACCTCCTTCAACAAAGCCACACCTACTAATAGTACCACTTCCGTTTGAAAGCCATTTTCCTTCAAACCACCACATGGAGAAGGGGACTTTAATTGGGAAAAGGAAGGATGGCAACACAGGAGTGGAAGGGAGGAGGAATAAATAGCACTAAGAATCTCTGGGAAAACCTTAAGGAAATACATTTTATATTTACCTAAAATTGCATATAACATATATAACTGTATATGAATACATATGTATCTTAAATGAAGTTATACTATGCTACTAGGGCTGATAATGCTTTACCCAAGAACCATAGAAACAAACAAACAAATAACCAGCTCTAAGCATGAGATACCTTTTTTAGAGTTGTTGGTAAGGGAAATCCCAGGACTCCAGAACAACACAGGCTATTGCTGTTGCTCTTGGTTGCCCCGAAGAAGTTGATGGTAAGTACCAATTGCTGAAGACACCATATACTTCAGACATGGGACTTGGAAGATTCGAGCTGTGTCTGACCTGACTTGTGGCCTGTTCACAGGAGGGAGATTCTGCCCGGTACTGGAAACTTAGCCACGTATCCAGGGTTAGTGAAGTCATGACTCTTGGAAGAGAATCCAACCAGTTTATTAGATATGTATAATTCCTAGCTGCATTCTAAATACTTATCCTTAACCACGCAGATAAGTACAACCCTCACCCCTCATCAGAGAAACTTCATTTTGCAGCAGATGGAGACCATCACATACATCTGTAAAAATACAGAGAATGGCTGGTCCTGGAGCAGCAGCCTCAATACATCTACAACACAACTCCATACACACATGCCATGGACATCAACACAGACCCCAGCTGCAATGGGCCCATGGACCCAGACATGGCCCTCGGCAGCAGCCCTCACCAGGATGATACCATGGCCCTATATGGCAGTGCAGGCCACTCAGATGGGCATGGCTCCTGTGGCGGCACAACCCTTGGACACCAGCATGTCTACAGGTGGCAGCCCAGACCCTGGGCATTCTTGTGGCCTTCGGTATCAACATGGGTCATGGATGTCAACACAGATCCAGACATGGCCCTTGGCAGCAGCCCAGGTCCAGACGCCATCATGGCCCCATGTGGCAAGCAAGCTATCCATATCTGCCTGTTCCTTACCGCCTTCACTTCTTTGGGTCTGCCTCTTACTTACCACAGCACAGGAACCGGTCTGCTCCTCTTTTTCTCCCATTTCTCTCCCATATATTTGTTCATCATAATGGCCCTACCCACCCGCCTTGTGCCTGTGAAAGGCTGATCCATGGGTGTCTTTCACCTACCTGAGCAGAGTCATTACTGTGGTTTTATCATGGAAATACAGATGTACATGTATAATGAAATATCTTTCAACCACAAAAATCATTTTTGCCATTTGCAGAGGGCCACTACATTAATAAGCCAGAGACACGTGCTCGCTCAGTTGTGGAAAGTGGATGGCTGAGCTCCTGGAAGAACGGGGCAGTCACTAGGGACTAGAAGAGTGGAGAGGGAGGGGAAGGAGAGATGTTCAGTAGACCTCAGATGCAGAGGAAGGAGGAGCTGTTTTTGTGGAACTTTAAGATATTGGTTAAAACAAGAATAGCATCTATCGTAGTTTGGGTTCTCAGAAGTCGAGTTTTGCTATGTACTCTAGTTGGTCTCACACTCAACCTTGTAAGTGCTAGGATTATAGGTGTGTACCACCACACCCAGCTTGTGTTTCTATACCGAATTTTCATAGAGTACACCCACAAGGTGTACAAATGTGTGTCAGCAAACCATTGCTCAACTGGTAACCATAGTGACAGAAGGGAATACAGCAGAACGGGTACCAATCCCTTTCTACTTCTTGTTATTGAAAAAACAGAAATTAGCCACTCCCACCTTTTAATTAAAGTTTCCTTTTATGAAGGTGAAATCTGGTTCTTGAAATTTGCTATAAAATTCATCGAAAGAAAAAGTAAAATCCATGTCTGAATTTTCAGAAATTTCTTTGGGGGGGGGGCTGGGGATCAATCCCAGAGCCTAAAGCACTCTGGCCTAGTGTTCTACCACCTACCGACATCTCTAACACTTGGACTTTAGAAAGATTCACAATGTATGGAGTTCAAATGGCTGGCCTAGCACTCTCAAGTTAGCCTAGGCTAGCCTTGAGTTATTGATCTTCTTGCCTCCAGGGTGACGAGATCATGGGCATATGCCACCACGCCCCAGTGAATTTTCAGTAAATGTGAAACACATAGGCAGTGCCGCAGACTGAATATTTTTCTTTAAAACATGTATTTAGAGGGATGGGATTATGTCTCAGCAAGCATGAGAATCTGAGTTCACATATAAAAAGCTGGGCATGGCTATGTATGCCTGTAACCCCTAGATTTGGGGGACAGAGAAAAACGGATACTGAGAGTTTACTGGTCAGCCAGCCAGCCTGGCTGATATGGCAAGCTCCTGTTTGATGACATAGCCTGTCTGGATGGAGGAAGACAGACACAGAGGAAGATGCTTGCCATCCTGGTCTGGTGTCCACTTGAGTGCGGTGCTGTGTACACTCACGGAGAAAGGAGAAAAGAATCCTCTTTAGCCCTTCCCTCTTCTTTCAGTCCTTAGGAGGAGAACAGAATGACCTAGCTCTGGCCAGCCCTTCCCCACCTCTAGAAGGTGACAGGTTCCAGGTCCTCTCCCCACTGTAGTTAACCTCCCTGTCTGTGAGTCTTCCGGGATGAGCCACCATGGCTCCAGTTTCTACTTTCTCCAGCCCTAGCTGCGAAGCAATTTCTCAAGACAGTTTAACTTCACCAGCAGGTAATTTCAATCCGGCGGAAGCATCAATCTGACGTGGACATGTTATCTTCATTATTTTAATTACTCTTCAAAAACTTTTTTTTTTTTGCCCAACACTTTCCAAGAATCGTTGACTAGAAATTGTCAGGCCTCGTCTTATCACGGCTTCATAGCGGCATCATTTAGCCGCATACCTAAAGTCATGGAATTTGTTTGTGAAACTCTTTATCTCAAACTAGTGCTAGGGAAAAAGTTCCCTTTTTGATGGGAAGTCACCCACCTCTGTCACACTGCTGTCTGCGCTCATCTGAACAGCTGACAGTTTCTGTTAATCTACTCTCACTCCCCAGCTCAGCTTCCCAGCTGGAAAGCCGGAGTGATTTTTGAATAACAGCAAGGCATATCTGATGTGGCAGCAACTGGCAACTCTGACACTGAGCTTGGCTGTGGCCATCACCCAGGATTCCTCACTTCTCCTTGAGAAGCAATTACAATTTCACAGGCTGGAATTAAATCTCCCTGCGGTATGAGGAGAGTAACCGGCGATGTCAAAGTGATTTCGAGCTGCTAATCTCTTGCTGGAGTACGAGTGAAAATAGAGCCCTTCCTCATGGAAGGGAAGGCCTGGCAACTTTAAAGCTCCAACTCTTTGATATGTTTTAATTCGCACCGAGGTCAGCTGGCACAGCTGCCTCCCAAGAAAACTGATACCTCTAGTTGATAGAAGATGTCATGGTTTCCTAATGATGGGAGTTAGGGGAGGTTAAAAGGAAAGGAAGGTGTATTTGGGCTGGGAAGGAAAATAAAAATGGACCAGGGAAAAGATGATTCAGTCCAGGAACATGCCAAACAGGAGGACCTGAGGCTGATCCCCAGCGTCCACATAAAAAGCCAGTATGATGGCATCTGCTTGTCATCCCAGCACTGGGGACATGGAGACAGGAGGAGCCCCAGGCTATGCTGGCTTGCCAGTTTGGTGAGCTGGGCAAGTCCCAGGTTCAGCGAGAGGCACCGGTCTCAAAAAAAAAAAAAAGAGCCAGCCTTGGTGGTGCACGCCTTTAATTCAAGGACTAGGGAGGCAGAGCCCGGACTGGTTTCCTGGAGTTCAAGGCCATCCTGGTCTACACAGTGAGTTCTTGGTTGGCCAGAGCCACAGAGAGTAAACTCTATCTCAAATACACAAGCATAAACAAACAAAAAACAACAGAGGATAGCTCCTGAGGAATAACACCTAAGGCTGACCTCTGGTCCCCACAGGAATATTTATAGACATGTAAGTTCACCTGAGCACAGGTGTGTACACCACACAAGGCAATTCGTGTTTAAGAACGAAGGCTGGAAAGATGGTGCAGCTGGCTAAAGCACTCACTGCACGTGTCTGAGGACCCGAGTTCCAACCCCAGAACTGATGGCAGAAAGACAGAACCAACGCCTGAAAGCTGACCTCTGACCTCCATGTATGTACCATGACACACATGTGGATCTTATTCACATACATATTGCACATACATACATACACATGCACACACACGTACACACACTAATAACAGATAACCTTCTAAGACAGGATCTCAGGTCGTCCACTCTGACCTCAAGCCTCAAACTCACTCTGCAGCTGAGCCTAACCTAAAGTCATCCTCCTGCCTTTGCTTCCCAAATGGTAGGATTATAGGTGCCTTGATAGTCTCCAGCTGGAGTCACTTTTTACACAGAGTCACCACTGAACACAGAAGACAGTGCCATATGTCGTATAGGTCAGTGGGGTTTTTGCCTGTAGGTATAGACCACTTTCTATGCTTCCAGTCTGGGTGGTGTGGGCTGGCTGGTTTTACATCAAGACATCTACATGGTGGTCCTTAAGGTGATCTTTGGACTAGGGAAGGCATTTGTGCTGACGAGCTTTGCCACCCCTGTTCCTCCCATCTGCCAGGTGTAACTGTTAAGTAGGATGGATGGGGCTGTCAGTGGTAATCTATAATATGTTAAAATTCAGTCTGGTTCTGCAGATTTCACTTAATTAAACATCAACAGTGTGTTTTTCCTGAGTAAGGACTCTAGACCTGGCAATAAAATTACTTAAACAAACAAGCAAACACCAAGGAAACTAACATAGCTAAAACGTGATGTGCGCGTATCAAATAGCCCAGCCATTGTTTATCGCCATTTCCAGTGGTTAGAGGCTAGAAAAAAGTGTGGACCTTCAGCTCACCATAGATGCAGGGGTGTTGGTAGAAGGTACCCCAACATCATATTTTAACCCAATCCTTCATCTATAGTTTTGGGAACCGTCCTGGAACTAGCTCTTGTAGACCAGGCTGGCCCTGAACTCACAGAGATCCATGCCCTCTGCCTCCCGAGAGCTGAAATTAAGACGGGCACCACCATCACCCTGCACAGGTTCTTTTACTACAAGTGGAGCTGTAATCCAGTATTACTCTCCCACTTCCACCCCCTCAAATTATTCCAGCTTTGGCCACTGGGAGGTCACTCAGCTTTTGAGCGGTATTCTATTGATAGACAGCATAGACCTGGTAACCTGTGTGGTCTTAATCTCTTTACTCTGTCACTGCAGGGTATTCCAGTTCCTCTCCTGCACTTTCTGCCCCAGCCGCAGAATGAGCCACTTCTCCAAGGATCCCTGGCTCCCTTTATTATAGAATGGTTTTATAAGCCAAGAGCTGAGTGCCAGGAGTACTTGTTGCTTTTAAAGTGCCAATGCTTTTTGTCCCTTTCAACTAACTGTGCCAGAAATATGTGTATGTTATATGGTAGTAGGTCTTAACTGTCAACTTGACAGGATGTTGTCACCATGGAAACACTACTATGAATATATATCTATGATGGTGCTTTCAGAAAAGCTTAACAGAAGATAGAAGACTCACCCTGAATGTGGCTGGCACCATCCCAGGGGCTCAGGTCCCACATGGAATAAAAATGGGAACATGAGCTGAGCATGCGTGTCTCTCTGTTTCCTGACTATGGAGGCTGTGTGATCAGTACTAAAAATATTCTTAAAATCAATAATAATGATGATAATAATAATAATAAATTTCCTCCAGGACGGTCAGGGCTACACAAAGAAACAACACACACATACACACACCACAAAACCAAAAAAACCCAGAAAACTTTTTATAGGCACAAAATGATTCATAAGCTGTAGAAACTAAGCTGCTATAAACCACCCACCACACAGTCTCCTTGCCTCAGCTCTGACATCCCCCAAAACACAAAGAACTGGGTTCTTGTAGCCAAGGAACACTTACTTTTTAAATTACTGAGGCATAGTTGACACACACATACAAAAACATCTGGACAGCTGGGCTGATAACTCGGTCAGGAAAGCACTTGCCTTGCAATCACATGGACATGAGTTGATCTCCAGGACCCACATAGGAAAAATCTATTCTCCCTGAGAACTTCTTGCTATGCACCTCTGGATAAGTGCACCTCTCAACCCTAATCAAAGGAGCTTGTTTTTACAATAGACATCAATCAACACAAATGTAGGCGCAGACTACTCATTCATTTCCCAGATGCCCAGATCCGAAAATCACACAGATACTGTATTAATGACAGCACTGTGTGGCCAATGATTCAAGCATATTTCTAGCTAGTTCTTACATCTTGAATTTACCCGTTTCTATTAATCTGTATATCACCATGAGGCTGTAAGGTTACTACTGGTACATTTCTAGAGTGTCTGTCTCCTTCGGCAGCTACATGGCGACTTCTTGACTCTCTCTCTCTCTCTCTCTCTCTCTCTCTCTCTCTCTCTCTCTCTCTCTCTCTCTCTTCTGATTTCCTGCTTGGCTTACTTTGCTAAGCCATTGGCCCAAACAGCTTTATTCATCAACCAATAAAAGCAACACATACACAGAAGGACATCCCATATCACACAAAGACCCACAATCGATCAAGGTGCAGAGAGTGAGAAACTGCAGATGCTCAGCTGTAAATGGGATGCAGATCACACTCCTTCCTCTCAAAGAAGGAGCATCAGGGAAGAGCAGGTAGAAGGGGCTGTAAGAGCTGGAGACAGAGGATAATTACAGCGAAAGTTTTCCAGATGCTACAGGACGTTTGCACACACGAGCTCACAGTGGTTGTGACAGGATGCACAAGGCCTACACAAGCTTAAGTCAAACACAGTCCCAGCATGAAGAGAGGAAGTGGGCTCCCGAGCTAAGGAGCAGCTGACAGCTTCTGGGAGAGAGAGAGTTCATTCTTTTTTTAAGGTTGTTGTCCCTGGTAGACCAGTCAGGCTCCCATGGATGATCCCATCGACCCTTGAGAAGCACAAATCAGAACTAGTAGGTTTTTTTAATGAGGACACAAAGTTGGTTAGGTAGAGAAGTGGTGTGGATCTGGGAATAGTTGGATGAAAGGGCTGGATATGATAAAAAAAATACATTGTATGTCTTTCTCAGAGTATCTGTGTGTGCGTATGTGTGTGTGTGTGTGTGTGATTATTTCCTCTTCAAGGAGCTAACTAGTGTCCTTCTCGGAACATAGCACTTGGAAGAAAAGCCTGCATGCCTAATGTCCTTGCAGAGCAAGAGATGCTGATTTCCTTTGCCTTCCTTGAACTGCCTACATATATGATTAAAAAATTGCCAGCCATTGGTGATGCATGTCTTTAATCCCAACACACAGGAGGCAGGTTGATCTCTGTGAGTTCAAGACCAGCCTGGTCTACAGAGTGAGTACTAGGACAGCCAGGGATACACAGTGAAACCCTGTCTCAAAAAATTTAAGATACATATTTATTTATAAAATTCTAGGTTCTGATTCATTTTATTATTCCTTAAAATAACTATATATTGGCAGTCTGGGTTCCATTCTTGGAACACACATGGATGGAGGAAAGAACCAGCTTCTGAAAGTTGTTCTCTGGTTCACACGTGTGTGCTATGGTAGGCATGTATGTGCACATGTGCGTGTATACACACATGCACACAAATAAATGTAGGGGAAATCCTAGTAACGTCAGAATAAAGTCTTACCAACAAGACTGCCTGAACATGAACTTGACAGAGACAATAACAATAGCCATGCCAAACTCCCTAGGGAAAGAGCATGAGGCTTCAACCCTGCACAGAAAACTGTAGACGCCTATGCTGAGGGTGGGAGAAATAGTCCCCAGGGACGAGCACACAACTGGTTACTCAATACCAATGATCAGCCCTAAAAATATATACAAATAAGATTGTCCAGACTAAGTAGATTGTGTATATGTCTATATATCAGACTGATCAGATTATATATCTATATATGTGTGCATATGTATCTATATACACATATATGTACATATATATGCATGTAACAATAATTAATGAAAATAGAGAGCACGAATTTGAAAGAGAACAAGGAGTATATGAGCATGTTTGGAGGGAGAAAAGGGAAGGAGGGAGTGATATAACCTCAAAAATAAAAGAAAGAAATAAAAAAGACTAAACCGAGGTTCCTGTTTGAAACTCTCAAAACACTGATATCCTTGGCCTTGGGAAAGGTAGGGCTAATTTTAGACAGACAGTCCATGTTCTCAGCACTGTGGTTCTCTGTTATGTATTGCATGGGTACATTACAAGCCAGCCACACTCAGTGGATGTACCTCTTTTCTGGTATGCCTTGTCAGCATTGCCACAAACACGAGGGTTCATCTGTCTTTCCTGGTTTTCTGCGTGGGTGACTCTTTTTTTCACACTGGCACTTTGGATCATAAGTAAGCGTCACCTGAACACAAGCTCCAGGACGTCTTCCGGACCCTTGGCCTCATAATCAAGCAGGGTCTTGGAATCTGATGGGTGGGGTGCATACAAGGTATAATTGGGCTGGACAAAAGTGCTGTGCATGGGCAGGAAAGAGCGGACGGTGCAAAATTTTATTACATCACTCAGAACAATGCACAATTCAAAACTTAGCAGTTGTTTATTTCTGTAATTTTCTGTTTAATAGTTTTGGACAATGGTTGACTGTGGATAACCGGAACAGTGAAAAGCAAAGTTGTAACTTAAGGACCTCAGTTTGCCCCACAGGCATGTTCATATGTCATTTTCATACATGATGATGTGAAAAAAAAGGTCAAGAAGAAAGCTGAGTCAACATCTCTCCTCATATGAAGACAATACCAGGCCAGCCATATGCTGTGTCAATTAATGTGGACACCAGACACCGTTTAGGGGATGTCAATATGTAGCCTTTGTCTTCTGCTGCATGTTTATAACTAATAATAACAAATGTTCAGTGACTTGCAGGAATTTCATATTTTTCTGTATGTCTTAAGAGAATTGTTGCCATTGTGGTGTATTGTGGTGTAACAGATTCTGAGCATCCGAACCAACCACATCTGCCACAATGCGGTAATACCGCCTGGTGACACTAGCCCTTTCTTTTTGCCAGTATCACATTCATTTGTTTATCTACTTATTCTTTGTTTTTATTTATTATTATTGCATGGCATGGGTGTGGAGGTCAGAGGGCACCTAGTGGACTTTGTTCTCTCCTTTTATCAGATGGGTTCCCAAGATCCAGCTTGACCCCAGGTCAGCGGGGTTAGCAGTGGGATGGTTGAATGAGAACAGCCTCTAGAGGTTCAAAGATTTGAAGGTTTGCTTCCCAGCTGGTAGACTGGGAAGAATTGGGAGGTGTGGCTTTGTTAGAGAAGGTGTGTCATGGGGAATGGGACTTGCCAGATCCAGTCTTGCTTTCTATTTATTTATTTATTTACTTAAGATTTCTGTCTCTTCCCCACCACCGCCTCCCATTTCCCTCCCCCTCCCCCAATTAAGTCCCCTTCCCTCGTCAGCCCAAAGAGCAATCAGGGTTCCCTGACCTGTGGGAAGTCCAGGGACCACCCACCTCCATTCAGGTCTAGTAAGGTGAGCATCCAAACTGCCTAGGCTCCCACAAAGCCAGTGCGTGCAGTAGGATCAAAAACCCATTGCTATTGTTCTTGAGTTCTCAGTAGTCCTCATTGTCCGCTATGTTCAGCGAGTCCGGTTTTATCCCATGCTTTTTCAGACCCAGGCCAGCTGGCCTTGGTGAGTTCCTGATAGAACATCCTCATTGTCTCAGTGTGTGGGTGCACCCCTCGCGGTCCTGAGTTCCTTGCTCGTGCTCTCTCTTTTTCTGGATAGAAATAGAAAACACTATCCTGAGTGAGGTAAGCCAGACCCAAAAAGAGGAACATGGGATGTACTCACTCATATTTGGTTTCTAGCCATAAATAAAGGACAATGAGCCTATAATTCACGATCCTAGAGAAGCAAAATAAGAAGGAGAACCCAAAGAAAAACATATAGGCATCCTCCTAAATATTAACCTTCATCAGGCGAAGAAAGGAGACAGAGACCCACATTGGAGCACCGGACAGAAATCTCAAGGTCCAGTCTTGCTTTCTTTCTGCCTTTGTCCTGGGAATCCAATGTAAGCTCTTATCAACAGCTCCAGCATCGTGGCTGCCTGCCTTCCTCTCTCTGTGCTTCCTGTCATGAAGGCCATAGGCTAACACTATGAAACTGGAAGCAAGCCCTAATCAAATCCTTCCTTTCATAAATTGCCTTGGTCATGGTGTTTCTCCAAAGCAATAGAACACTGACTTAGATAGGCAGCAAGTGCCTTTACCCACCGAGCCACCTCAACAGCCCCATTCTTTCCTTAATTTGTGAAGCCGCTGCCTTATCCACAGTTGCGCAAATAATTGTACTCAATAAACACTAATCTTATAATTTATCTTCTGTGAACATCTGAAGTTTTAAAGTAGCCTTGGGCCTCGCTTTCAAATTACTAATGGAAATTTGCTTTGAATGGCTTGGTTTACTTTTTAGTACAGAACATTTATTTTGATAAATTCTTAAAATTAATCAGATTTTCTTGGTTCCTTTAAAGACCAGTATTTGTGGTTTACAGTTAATGAGAAATAATTCCTACCTTGGCACTTGCCATTACCATGAAACTGTGGATTTCAAAGGAGAGTGATCTGTGAGCTTAACTGATTTCAGATCAATTCTCCCACCTAGTGATGAGGGAGTCCTGGTTTCTTGGGTCTTCGTGGCTTCCTGTATTACCATTTCTGTCATTTTCAAAATGTTAAGTGTACTTTGCTGGTCATCATGGGCTTCTCCCCAAGGGGTCCCAGTCTCTCCAGAGCAAATGTCTGAGGGCAGAGCCACAGCACGGTAAGGAAAATAGGCACTGTGGGTGTTTTCTCCCCACATGAGAGCAATCCAAGGATAACAGGACTCACTGGTATCTACTAAACCTGCAAGAACAGCCCTGGTCACTTTTCTGCTCACTCTGCATGGTGACTTAGCTATGGTACTAGAAAGGTTCCAGAAAGGACTAGAGATGGGGCGGGGTGGGTGTAAGAAACAGAATAGTTATTACTTAACTCCCATACTTGCTGTTGATAACTTTTCAAAAACTGTGAGCATAGAGCAGCGCTAGAGAAGGGTAAGTCGAGGGCATCTAAATCCTTGGCATCAGCAGTGATAACGCTGGGAAAAGCGCTCCCAGGAAGGGACTAAAGAGACAGAAGAGGACGCCTATAGCAACTTGGGGACAGTGCCATAAGTACATCTTCAGGGAGCTAGGGCGTGGCTCAGCTGGTAATATGCTTGTGATACAAGCAAAAGTCCCCGCGTTCAATCCCCAGCACCCATGTAAATTTCTACTCCCAGCACTGAGGGAGGAGGAGAAAGTGGATAGCTGGGATTCACTGGGGTCTGGCCAAAATCACGAGTCACAGGTCTCAGTGAGAGCCCTGTTACAATACAAGGAAGATGGTATTCAAGAAATGATTCTCAAGGCTGACCTTTGGCCTCTAAATGTACCATACACAAGCATAGGCCAAGAGTGGGGGATGGGATGAGGTATCCTATGATGTAATTCTTAATAAAGGAGGAGTAGCCATAGTAGACATTAGATAAAACAGACATTAAGTCAAAAGCAATAAAAAGATATAAAGGAAGTTATTACATAATGAGTCATTACAAGTGAGCAATAGAATAATCCTAAACATACATGTACCTAATATGGGAGCAGTCAAATATTTAAATTAGAGCATTATAAATATTATGCATTAAATACATAATAAAATATTAGAGCATTAATGGCTCTAAGGAAAATAAAGACGCCATTGCAATAATAGTTAGGAACCTTAGCCCCTCGCTTTTAGTGATGGAAAGACCAACAAAAGAACAGCAAAACTAAAAGTTATCCCACCAAAAAAGACACCCACAGAGCATAAACCAACAACTACAGAACACATACAGAACATAATGTTCCAAGACGGATCATACGATAGGCCACAAAGCGGGGCTCAACAAATTAAAAGGAATTCAAGTCAGATCAAGTACCTTTTCTAACCACAGTGCAATAAAACCAGGAATACATTAATAACAGAAACGTTGGAAACTGTACAAATACATGGAAATTAAACAACTTACAGATGAGTAACCAAGAAATAATATCAAGAAATGAATTATAAATTTTTATTCCCAATTTCAAATTTTTTAAATTTTCCTTCAAATGAACATGGGGCTAAACCATATGAACACCTACAACACAGAGCCAACGCAGAGCTAAGTTCAAACATTAGAACTACTAAAATCTCCATTAAAGAATGTAGAAAGATCGCAAATAAACAACTCATAGCTGACTCTCAGCAAACTTAAAACATATCAAACAAATGCAGAATTAATAAAAGAAAATAGAAAGGTCAGGCAGAAATATATGAAATACAGACTTAGCGAAGACTAAAGGAGAGCTGGCTTGGGGCTGGAGAGATGGTTCAGCGGTTAAGAGCAGTGACTGCTCTTCCAGAGGCCCTGAGTTCAATTCTTAGCAACCACATGGTGGCTCACAACCATCTGTAATGAGATCTGGTATCCTCTTCTGGCCTGCAGACATACATGCAGACAGAATGCTGTATCCACAATAAATAAATCTTAAAAAAATAAAATAAAATAAAAAAGAGCTGGCTCTTCCAAAAGGTAAGCCGAGCTGTGAAATCCTCAGTCAGACTAAGAGAAAGGTTGGGGGGACGCAACTCAGTTGTAGAGCAAGTGTAAGGACTCAATAATACCTGGGTACAGGGTGGGGGTAGGGGGCAGGGTGAAGATACAAAACCTGTGGTGAAAATGGAGACATTACAACCGATACTACAGAAACGCAGTGAACCATTGGAGATTATTAAGAACAATTATATTCCAACAAATTTAATAGAAGAAACGGATAACTTCATAGACACATACAGTTTACCAAGGTGGAATCATTAGAAAACACCTAATAATTAGCCTTTAATCCTAGTACTTCAAGGGCGGAAGCAGGTGGATCTCTGAGTTGAAGGCCATTCTGGTCTACAGAGAGAGTTCCAAGACAGCCAGGACTATGCAGAGAAACATGTCTGGGATGTTAGGGTAGGGGGGAAAAGAAGAAACTAATAATTAGCAACAGATAATGAGATTGAATTAGTAATTTCAAATATTAGCCACCAAAGACAGCTATTGTAGTGATGAGCAGCAGGCTGAGTTCCTGCCACCCAGCCACCCACATGGCTAGCTTATGCCCCGAAATAATTACACGGAAACTGTATTCTTTTAAACACTGCTTGGCCCATTAGCTCTAGCCTCTTATTGGCTAGCTCTTACATATTGATCTAACCCATTTCTAATAATCTGTGTAGCCCACAAGGTGGCTTACCAGGAAAGATCTTAATCTGTGTCTGTCTGGAGTGGGACAATCATGGCGACTGCCTGACTTGGCTTCTTTCTCCCAGCATTCTGTTCTGTTTACTCCACCCACCTAAGGGTTGGCCTATCAAATGGGCCAAGGCAGTTTCTTTATTAATTAACCAATGAAAGCAACAGATTAGAAAGAAATCATTCCCACATCAAGCTATACCATTGAGTGTGATACCAATCTCTAATTATTAGGGGGAAAAAGTGAAGGAAGAACATACTCTATGAAAGCAACAAAACCATGATACAAAACGTAGATAAAGATACCAAAGGAAAGAATGATAAGCCAGTGTCTTTAATCAATACAGATACAAACGTGCCTGTGAAATACCACCAAGATGAGTCCAACAGTACATTAAAAAGATGATGCCAGGCGGGTGGTGGCGGCACATGCCTTTAATCCCAGTACTCGGTAGGCAGAGGCAGGCAGATCTCTGTGAGTTCAAGGCCAACCTGGCCTACAAGAGCTAGTTTCAGGACAGCTAGGACTGTTACACAGAGAAACCCTGTCTCAAAAAAAAACAAAAAAACAAAAACAAAAATAAATAAGATGATTCTCTGTGATCTACATATGCAAACCAATAAATGTGATCTAGCATAGAGCACAACGGAGAACAAAAGTCAGAGGATCATCTCAACAGATATTGAAAATGCATTTGATGATCCTCACCGTTGTCTTCTTGATAAAATGTTGAACAAATCAGGATTAGAAAAATCAAACCTTCACATGAGAAAGGCCATACACACCAAGTCACGAGCTAGCAATGTATTCAACAGTGAAATGCTGCCAACCAGTGTTGTGAGGCCTAAATTAAGACATGGGTGTTAGCATTTGCTGCTTTTATTCACCTTGATACTGGAAGTCTTTGGCAAAGCAAACAGACGAGAGAGAGAGAGAGAGAGAGAGAGAGAGAGAGAGAGAGAGAGAGAGAGAGAGAAAAGAAAGATCCAAGCAAGTTATTTGCTCGTGATGTAATCTGTTTTGAGACATGTTATTTCTATGTCAACCTGGCTGTCCTCTAATTTACAGAGAGCTGCCTGCCTCTGCCTTCAGTATGCTGGGGTTGAAGATATGTGCTAACATATCTGGCTCCATAATGTGATCTTCTGTGTAGAAAACCCCAAAGACTCCAACCCCCAAGAAAGACCCTCACCCCAAAGACAGACCCCCCCACCCAAAGAAGCTATTAGAATAAACAAATTCACCAAAGCTTCAAGATACAAAGTCCATATAATAACAACAACAAAACACCAGGACACTTGAGGACACTGGGATTTACAAGGCTGATTACACAAGATTCTTTGAAGTACAGGAAACAAAAACAAAGACAGACAAATGGATTCCATCAAAACTTTGTATATCTTTGCAACAAAGAAAAGAATCATCAGAATGTAAGGCAGCTTACTAATGGGAGGAGAAGATTGCAAAGAAAACATCTCATGGGGGCCAAATGTTCAGAATATATTAGGAACTTAAACATCTTAATGGAAAAACAAATAATCTAAGAATGGCTAACAGATCTAACAGACATTTCTTAAAAGAAGGTATGCACATCTGCATACAGCGGACAGACCAAAAATGCTCACCACTGCTAATCCCAGTGAAAACTCTTGTCCACACCACAGTGAGAGTTAAGTGTGCTGACCCACACGGTCACTACTTGGAGGCAGGAGGGGCAGGAAGCCTGAGCTACGTGAGACCTTGCCTCAAAATAAACAAGCAAAGTAACAAACAAAACCCCAGGTTAAGTTAGCACCTCTCTCCAGCAAGACAGACTCCTCTTAAAAAGTCAAAAGCAAGCCTGTGATGGCTCAACAGGTCAAGGTGCTTGCTGCCAAGCCTGGTGACCTTACTTTGACCCCTGGGTCCCACGTTGTGGAAGGAGAAGGTCAACTCCTGCCAGCCCTCTGGCCTGCCCTTGCACATCAGAAAACAGATAAGGAAATGGTTTTGGTTTTGTTTTCAGGTCCAAAGCTTTTGTAGATGCGGAGAAAAGGGAGTCTCAGCAGACTGAGAGTTTAAAAGTAAATCTATTCAGTGATGGTGGATTTCCTGTCTTAACCTGGAGATTCTGCAGGCGTTGGGGCTTGAACCCAGGGCTTTGCATGGGCTAGCCAAGTGCTCAGCCACTGAGCTACGAACCCAGCCTCCCTCCTCTCTTTTAAAAAATGGATTTACAACATGGTTCAGCAATCCTGCTGCTGGGTCCATGTATGTACCCAGAAATGAAGTCAGAATGGAATGGCGACACCAGTTCTCCATGCTTATTACCACACAATTTATAACAGCCGAGCTCTAGAAACAACCCAAGGGCTTGTCAGCCGGTGGATGGCGAGGAGAACACAGTGGGCACAGACACAGCAGCATGCTGCTCATCAAGAACAAGGAACAGTTTCCTGTCCGTGACTGCATGGATGAACTGTACACGGTTATGAGAAGTGAAATTAGCCAGACAAAGGGCAAACATCGTGTGGTCTTGCTGCTCAGGTGTAGAGAATTTATAAGGTTACTCCCTTGAATATCAGGGGGGAAATGCTGATTACTTGAAGCTGAAGGAAATGTTGGAGGGAGGGGAAAAAGTTGACCAATGGGGGCAAAGTTCCAGTTAGCTAGGCACAAGGAGATCTTGTGTGCTGTTGCACAGTGGGGAACTGGGGGAGGGGGTGACAATGATTATGAGCCAGAAGAAAAGATTTGACTGTTTGGGTTTGGTGTGCTGTTTGGTTTGTTTTTCTGTTTTGTTTTATGCCATAAAGAGGGGACAACATTTGAGATGTGTTTAAGTTGATTTTACAGGGGTGTGTGTGTGTGTGTGTGTGTGTGTGGTCAATGCATCACATAGTGTGCCATTAATCTGCATTTTTTGTATCTTTATGTTTCAATTAAAATATAATTTAGGAAAAGGTTTTCTCATTAAAATTACCCTTACTCTCAGGAAGAGTTTCTGGCTACCCTTCCAACACACCCATTCTTCCCACCATCTTAACATTTAATGGTCTTTTAAAAAATCTTTTTAAATTGTTTTTATCGAGCTATATATTTTTCTCTGCTTTCCTCCCTTCCTCCCATCCCCTTCTACCCTTTCCATAATCTCCATACTCCAAGTTTACTCAGGAGATCTTGTCTTTTCCTACTTCTCATGTACATTAGATCCACGTATATCTCTCTTAGGGTCCTCTTTCTTGTCTAGGTTCTCGGATTTGAATTGTAAGCTGGTTTTCTTTTTCTTTCGCTTTATGTCTAAGAGCCACTTATGAGTGAGTACATATGATATTTGTCTTTCTGGGTCTGGGGAACCTCACTTACTATGATGTTTTCTAGATTTATCCATTTGCCCACAACATTTAAGGGTCTTAATGGTT
The DNA here is from genome assembly GCF_037038515.1 of Microtus pennsylvanicus. Classification (NCBI taxonomy): domain Eukaryota; kingdom Metazoa; phylum Chordata; class Mammalia; order Rodentia; family Cricetidae; genus Microtus; species Microtus pennsylvanicus. The sequence continues at coordinate 101,272,871 of NC_134582.1, forward strand.
GGTGGTTAGCTCTCCCAGATACTAAGGAAGTCAGTGATAGTTATGACCACTTGTCACTCATGGCTGGGTAGCAATCTTTAATAAGAAATAATAATTGAAAACAAAACACTTTTTGGATTAGAGAAACACTCTATACTAAAAAAATGACCTTGCTTCTTTGTAAGTTTCTCATTTGTGGATGCCTAAGTTTGAAACAAATGCATAGTGTCTGTTAGCAGAAGTTCATGGAGACTGGGTTGGGAACCAAGCAAGATCTTAAAACCTGGGCTTTTGGCTTCCATCCCATTTGGACCTGTTGACAGACAGGAGATGGGAAAAGCTACCTAAGAACAAAGATAGAGGTAATGGAGTAATATAAACTCTGTGAGCGTGGGAAGCACTGTTGGGATGTAAGTTTGTCCCTCTTCCCTTCTCTGTGAGAGAGTTTTATCAACGGACCAGTGGACTTTGCTATTTGAATGGAGGGGTGAGGTTGCTACGGGCAGGGGTGGGGTGCAGGAAGGTGAGGATGCTGCTGGCAAGGGTGGAGTACAGGAGGATGAGGATGCTGTGGGCAGGGTGGTGTGACAGCCCCCACCCCCACCCTGGGGGTATAAGTCTTGGATAGTTCACTTCTTTGTTAGGAGACTTGTGTTTAGGAAATTTTTTAGAATTTTTCTTATTTGGGCTTTGTGTCTTGTTTTGTTTTGATAAGGGTTGTTGTGTAGCTCAGGCTGACCTGGACCTCTTCTTCTCTGTTCAGCCTCGGCAGCTGGAGATTGCGAGTGTTCAGCGCCATCCCCCGTGAATCCCTGCCTGTGTTCGTACTGTCTTGATGGCTCTGAATAACTGAGATGGTATGTTGTATTCCCAACCTAACTTCTTTCAATTTAAAAAGAAGAAAACTGAATTTGTGTTTTCCATTTATTTATAATTAATGACAGTGAATAATTCAATGTTATTGCTTTGCTGTGTTTGAGCAAGGTTATTTTACCTATGGCAAAATAGAGTTTCTTTAAAAAAACAAAAGAAAGAAAGAAAAACTTGTTCTCAGTTGAAAAGTGCTTTCAAAGCCTTTCCAGGGCTGTGTGTGGTAGAGCATGCCTCAGTCTCTGCTATCAGGAAGCAAAGGAAGACAGATTCTCTTTGAGTTCAAGGCCAGCCTGATCTATGTAGTGATTTCTAGGCCAGCTGCAGTTACACTGTAAAACTTTTACTATCAAAGAAACAAAGAAAGTCCATAATGTTTTCACAGTGGGAACATAGGCCCCACAACATGCTTCATGGACAAAATAAGCTGAGACCACTTGAGAGACGGATGGTAGGGTCCATAGCAGAATATAAAGAGCTAGCTTGAGACTCACCCTGTGTTACGGTGGAAGGAAGCAGAAGGGAGTGGTTCCTGCCTGGTGAGAGGAAACAACGTGAAGAAAAGAAAGTAATACTGGGCATCAAGGGTATCCTAAGGCAGACAGCCCCAGAGCCCTGTCCAGGTAGACAGTCTTGGGGCCCAAGGAGGAGCCATGCATTCTCCCCAAGACTGTGTGCAGACCTGCAGAGGGAAGGAATGGGACTGAGAAGAGTGGCTGAAGACATGGTCTGGGTTAGAACCCAAACAACCCTACCCTATAGCTACCTCTCAGCAGAAAGGCAACTGTTCTTCTGTTTGGAAAGGCTAGCAGGGCGTTTGAGGAGGAGCACCAGTGTTCACTCCACATGCTGGCTTTTGCGCTACTGGGTCAGTTGGCTTTCCTTTCCAGGAAAGTAGTGAGGCGGATACCGTGACACCTCCTTCTTCCTCACTTTGTTTTATGCTCTTTCAGTCACTTCCAGATGACCAATGTCTGAACACATTACATGGAAAATTCCAGCTATAAGCAATTTGCAAATTTTAAACTCATCCATCATTCTTAGTAGTATGGAATTTCACCTTTTGTTGATTTGTCTCAGCTGGACCAGAGTTTCCATGCTGCACATACTACCAACCTGTTAGTAACTTAGCAGTTACCTGGGATAGCAGGGCTACTATTGCAGTTTGGAAGGACCACACTTTTGTTCAAGAAACCCTTGTTTAGCTTAATAATGTTGCTAGTCCAAAAGAATAATAATCCTGGAAATTCAGATGCACCAAAGGGAAGCTACAGTGTTTAACTGAAAATGTAGCTTAGGAAAAAAAAATCACATGGTGAAGTTGTTAAGATCTATAATATAATAAAACATCCTAAGCCAGCTATGTGAAAAGCTAATGACTGGGAAATAAAATGCCTTTGCCACAACTGCTGACAATATTCTCTCCAAATTGTATGTGTTAAGACACAAAAGAAGGTGACTGCCAAACTTTGCCAAGACAAGGTGAGATAGTCGTTCAAACTTCCTGCTTCACAGGAAAGTCTGTCAGATATTCTAGGCATGTAGACCAAAGATGAATGCCTCAAAGTTACAGAAGAACCTTGGGTGACTGTCCAGGCTCTCAGCTATTCCTGTCATTTTTATAGTTTTGGAAGTTGCTTATTCTATATTTTTTGTTTACTCAGGTAATATTATATCCTTCTCAGGTCTCTGATGGGATTGAAGAATAGATAGTTATAGTTTTATAATCTTCTTTGTTACCAAATTTAGAAAAGAAACTTTTAATAGTTCATGATCCTAGAGAAGTAGTAAGGTGAACCCAAAGGAAAAAAATATATATATAGACTCACCTGGAAATTGGAAAAGGATTGACTGACACGGTTGGGAGCATGGGGGTGGGAGAAGATGGGAGGGTAGGATGAGAAGAGGAGGAAGAGATGGGAAGGGGAGAGGAGAACTTGAGGGAGTGGGATGGTCCAGATGGAGGAAGGACAGAGATGAGAGCAAGGAGAGAGATATCTTGATTGAGGGAGCCATTATAGGGTGAGCAGAACCTGGCTCTAGAGAAATTCTCAGGAATCCAAAAGATTGATCCCACCTAGGATCCTGGGCAATAGAGGAGAGGGGGTCTGACTTGCCCTGTAGTCAGACTGATGATTATCTTAAATATCACTACAGAACCTTCATCCAGCAACTGATGGAGGCAGAGGCAGAGACCCACATCAGAGCATTGAACTGAGCTCCCAAAGTCCAGTTGAAGAGTAGAAGGAATGAGAATATGAGCAAGGAGGTCAAGACCATGATGGGTTCACCCAATGAAACAGTTTACCCGAGATAATGGGAGTTCACCAACTCCAGCCAGACTGGGAAGGAACAATCTTAGGACCAAACTAGTTCCTCTGAATATGGTTGACAGTTGCTTGGCTGGGGCAGACTGAGGGGCCACTGGCAGTGACACCAGAATTTATCTATACTGCATGTACTAGATTTTTGGGATTATATTCTTTTTGGATGGATACCTTGCTTAGCCTAGATAGTAGGGGGGCCTTGGACCTTCCACAAGGCAATGGGTCTTACCCTCTCTGAGGATTAGATGGGGGTGGAGTAGGAGGGTGTATGGAGGGACTGGGAGGATGGGAGGGAGTGGGAACTTAAATTGGTATTTTTTTTAAAAAATCTAATAAAAAATAAAAAAAAGAGGGGCTGGAGAGATGGCTCAGTGGTTAAGAGCATTGCCTGCTCTCCCAAAGGTCCTGAGTTCAATTCCCAGCAACCACATGGTGGTTTACAACCATCTGTAATGAGGTTTGGTGCCTTCTTCTGGCCTGCAGACACAGACAGAATATTGTATACATAATAAATAAATAATTTAAAAAAAATAAAAAAAAGAAACTTACATAAGAGGTGTAAAGTTTATAAGGTTGAGAAACAGAAGAACTTAAGTTGTTTGTCTAAGAAGATGTTTTAATGTCTAGAGAGATATTTTAGGATAGTAAATAAACATGATAAAAAGTGGTTTAGGCATAAAACTTTTGACTCACTAAGATAAGAAAGAAAACAGAGTAATTTCTCCAACTTTAACAAATGTAATTCTTACCAGATAATTGTCCTTATTGTATATAGTTTTACTGTGTTAAAGTTAAAACCTTTCCTTTTTATTTAGACAAAAAGGGGGAAATCTTGCCGGAATTTTGATCACACTACGACACTCTGAGACTGTTAAATAAAGTCTACCTTGAATTAGGGGGCGGAACTAACAACTAGTTGACTAGAATTGGCCATAGAGAAGCCATCAATTTGGATAGAGAAGATGTACAGGAAGGTTTTGGGATGAATGAAGAGACAGTCTCTTATGTGTCTCCAGTCAAAAAGCAAGTAGCTTCTCTGATCTAGCAGGTTTTCATCCCTACATCTGACTTCTGAGTTTTCTTGGTAAATAGAAAGATACTCAGTTTAACCTAATTATCACCACCACGGCAGAGCTGGGCTCAGAACCGGAAGGCTCTCAGAACCTGAATGGCCACAGGCGTTGACTGTGGGGCTGTGGGGCCAAAGGCAATAATTAAAATATCAGTAGATTCATGTGCAGCCTTTAGCCAACAGAAAAACATCACATTTGTACAGTTATTCTGCAGTGACACTTAGAAAATTACTGTTGTCTTTTTCAAAAGGTGTCCTTTTTTCCTACATAGGAACATAAACCTCTGATTTACAAGCAAGCCTCTTCCCCAGGCAGCCGCTTTTGGTTTGTTTTGGGTTCTCTTTGGGCTACTAAACCTTTTAGATCCCTGTAGTGTGAAGGAAGTGTTAAACGACACTGTTAATGAAAGTAGGCTGTGCTAAATTGGGTATCTGTGAGCAGCTTGACAATCCATAAAAGTCAAAAGGCTGTTTATGTAAAAGATAAGGGCAGGCCAGACCCTGCTATTCCTACAGGATCAGGGGGAGGGGCTCAGGAAGGAAGCACCAAAGGAGTCAGGAGAAATGGCCAGGGAAGGAGACAAGAAGCCTCTGGAAGCAGGGACACTCATTTCACTGGGAACCCATTTGGGACCTGGCATAAGATACAAGCCAGTGAAGGAAATCCATTGACCTCTTTACCCTGTGTTGAGTCAGAGACGACCTCTTCCTTGGGCGGTGTCTGTTTCACACACTGACACCATAAATGCTCAAGTAAAAATCTAAAGACTATGCCATTCTCAAGCTGTATAAACTGTGGGTTCGTCTGCGTCCTTCTAAGTCCTCAGTGGTTTTAGCCTTGCTTCTAATCAGGCCACTACTCCCAACATGTGTGTGCGTGGTGTATGTGTGTGGTGAGTGTGTGTGTGGTGTGGTGTGGTGTGTGTGTGGTGTGTGTGTGTGGTATGTATGTGTGTGTGGTGTGTGTGGTGTGTGTGTGTGGTATGTATGTGTGTGTGGTGTGTGTATGGTATGTATGTGTGTGGTGTGTGTGTATGGTATGTATGTGTGTGGTGTGTGTGTGTGTGGTGTGTGTGTGTGGTGTGGTGTGGTGTGTGTGTGGTGTGTGTGTGTGGTATGTATGTGTGTGTGGTGTGGTATGTGTGTGTGGTGTGTGTGTATGGTATGTATGTGTGTGGTGTGTGTGTATGGTATGTATGTGTGGTATGTGTGTGTGTGTGTGTGTTGGGGGTTCACGGTACAGTCACATGCAGAAAAAATGCAGTCTTTTCTTTCTTCCCTGTTGAGGATCTGCTGGTACAGATGTTGATGATCTGCTTAGATCACAGAAAGCTGAATGTGTGCAAGTTATTCCTTTAAACATCAATAGATGCCAATTTGTAATCATAATGACAGTTACTGCTGTTAACTCTGTATTGAAAACTGGGAAACTGAGGCACAAAGTGAATACATGGTGAATCAAGGGTACTTGGCAGAATGATGGGATAGGGAAGGAGTACTCTTGAATGACATGGGTAAGTGAGCCTTCAATTTTTGGACACTCATACACGTGCACAATTGGTCTTTTTTTTTTTTTTTGAGGTGGCAGATATTAGCCTCAAACTTATGATCCCCTGTCTCTGTCTCCAGAGTGCTAGAATTATATGAATGTGCCACCATACTAAGCTCCTTTGCTTTTTTTTTTTTTTTAATGACATCTGGGAAGGTTTAGATGTAGTGACAGAATAAAAGGACTGATTCTTGTGCCCTCACCATGACCTCTGCACCCTTCCTGTCCTCCGATGTGCTATAATTGGTCTGAAATGCTCCTTGACCTGAGCCCATCTGTCTGACATAAACAACAGACTTTAACCTTTAAACAGAAATTGACTATTTTTAGAAACCAAAATGACAGGTAAGCTTGTGTGCACAAGCTCTATCGGGCCCATTAGGGGGAGAATGTGGGCCCCTGAGTCTTTGTTTCAGGCCTAAGAGAAGTGTTAGAGGCATATACCGAATGAATATATGAAGACCACAGCCTTCCTTATAGAATGCCACTTGGAAGCCATAGGGATAACCTGATGTAAGAATTTCTGGGGGACAGTGTCCTAAAATACCAGTGTTTTCTTTGGAATGTAAATATCCGAAGTGGAAGACAGAAATCAACTCCATCCCTGATGCATGAATAGAGGCTCCATTTGGCAAAGAGGTAGAGAGTATACTTCCTCTTAATGTGAACAGGAAAGCAGCTGTTGAAACCATCAGTGTGCCAAGGGGGTTTCTCTGGAAAGGACTGTAGAGAAAGCATGGGAGGAAAACTCATGATCAGAGTTGATTTATGACCCTGGGAGCTTCTTCTAGGCTATTTATTACTAATGATCATATGGAATATTTTAATTCTGAGATAGACATGATCATAAGAACTCCACTGACAGAAGAATAAAATATTCAACTCACGTGGACACCAATGTTTGCAGCAACTATACTCATGACAGCTAAGAGACAGAACTGCAGCCGGGCGGTGGTGGTGCACGCCTTTAATCCCAGCACTCAGGAGGCAGAGGCAGGTGGATCTCTGTGAGTGCAAGGCCAGCCTGGTCTACAGAGTGAGTTCCAGGACAGCCAGGACTACACAGAGAAACCCTGTCTTGAAAAAAAAAAAAAACCAAACCAACCAACCAAACACCTAGAAACAAAGAAGTAACAGTGCTCCAGATAGCCCTTTGGGCAAATGGATAAATATACTGTGTTATTTTCTTAAGATGAAGCCAAGATGGAGGACTGGAGAAAGGATGATAAAGACATCCCAACCTGCAGTGCACAGTGAACCTCAGAGGCCACATGATCAATACACAAGTCACAGAAACATTGTGTCTGACTCCACTGTGTTCAGTGTCCAGACTAGAGTGATAGCCACACAGGCGTTTCCAAGCTTTTGACATGGGAACACAACATAATTTCTCTTCCTACTAAGTTCCCACTCAAGAACCTGTGATCGAGTTACAAAATAAAGTCATGAAAAAAAAAGTCTTGTAATGTTTTAAGTTAGGAAGTGGGACTGTGCTACCCAGCCTCAAGGCCCACCCCCAGGGACCGTCTTTTTCCATCGAGGCTTCACCTCCTAAAGGTTTCAAACCTTCGTGAACAGCTCAACCAGCTGGAGACCCAGTGTTCAAACAAGAGAGCCTGTGCGGGGACATTTCACATTCAAACTGCAACACCTCCCAGGCCCTGGGAGCTTCTCAGGACTCCATGGATTTGGTGCTGCTCCTGCCTTCACGTGACCATCAAGGACATCTGTCATTGAATTTGGGACCCATTACTGTCTGAAAGAGTTTTAATCACGTGCGTGGAAATCGTTTTTTCTAAATAAACCACACTCGCAGTGATGTGCACAATCTTTGGAGCTCATGAAAGACTAGCCCTTGGTGTTGAAACTTTAGCAAGATGGAAAGCAATAAGCTAAGACCGGAGGACGGCATTGGCTAAGCATTTGCACCTTCTCAGCGCTGAGCCCGCTAAGACACCACGTCATGCTGTTCCATCTCTCCGCAGCCCTACCTACCACCCCATGAAACACGCGATCTAGAGAAGGTAAGCAGTCTTTGTACTCCTGTTAGTTACAGAGGCAGGGTAAAGTTGAGTTCCTGATTGCAAACGAAGCATCCTTTCTCAACGAGCTATTTTAAAATGGCATTGCTGTGCTTATACAGCATGGGGGGATCGAGCTGGGGAACCAGAACACAAAGTCTTGCATTCTTGGCAGCCCTCACAGGCTGTTTCCAAAGAAACTTATCAGCCTGTCAACATTCTCAGCAGCCCCTTGCCTTCCCAATGTCACAGACCCGACAAAGTGCAGACAAATGTGCTTCTCACAAGGCCTCCGCCAGGACCCAGCTAGGCAATTTTTCATGTCTCGTGTCCAAAGCGTATGATAGCAGTGACTTCCAGACAGCTGAGCCACAGCTCTAGTTCTGTGAACTATGCTGTCAATTTTTATTTTAATTCTCCTTTATTCACAGTTTGATCTCGTGTAGGTTTGGTCTTAACTCCTATTCAAATGCCAGCCCTAGAGTCAGTCAGTACTCTTCACAGGGGAACTAACCAATCATTACTACAAAGAGGAAAGTCCGCCCATGGACTCCCACCCACAGTTAGGCTTCTACGCTTAGTCATTTTTTCCTGGGCAGCTAGCTACTAGTCTTTTTTAGGTTTTTTGTTTTTTGTTTTTGTTTTTTTTTAACTTTTGAGACAGGATCTCTCTATGTAGCCCTGGCTGCTGTCCTCAAATTCACAGAGGTCTGCCTGCCTCTGCTTCTGGAGTGCTGGGTTTAAAGGATTACACCTGGATTAGCTACCAGTCTTAAAAATAGCAACAACAACAACAACAAAAACAGACAGGTTAAGACAGTGGAGAATTATATCTTTGCTTGCTTGCTTTTATTTATGAGCTTTTGGTTGTTTGAGGTAGAGGCTCACATTTTTAGGTTCGCCTTAAACTCTGTTCGTAGCAGAGTTGAACTCCCAATCCCCTGCCTCTACTTCTGGAGTGCTGTAATTACAAACGTACCATTCACTCCATCAGGCTTACGCAGTGTTGGAGATCAAACTCAGGCCTTTGCATATGCTAGGTGAACATTCCACCACCTGACTCCATCTCCAAGTCTACCAGCTTTATTTTCTGTCGCTAAGCTTGACTCTGGTTTGGAAACCTCTCATTTCCTCCTCCTAGCCAGTCTGCTTTTTTGTGTTCTCAGAGAGCAGGAATAAACAGACCACTGCAGATGTCTGAAATGTATGGTAGACGATCTAGAGAAAGCTGCCAGCTGGAAGTCTCAGTGCCATCGTCTTTTGATTGAATGTTGGAAAGCTGTTGAGCATTCATGGAAGCCAGGAAGGCTGATAGGCCTTTGAGGATAAAATATTCTTCTTCTCTCCTTATTACCTTATTTCAAACCTGGGTGCTCTATAAGGAAAGTGGTTCCGTTAACTTACTTTCTCGGTCACCAATGAACATGATGCTGGTGGATGTGGTTCTCCAGGACATACATGCAGAGCTCACGCAGAAAAGCAGCAGGCCAATAGCAGGCTTCCACAGTAAAGCTGAACTCTTTGTCACACAAGACCTTAAGGAAAAGCCAGTCATCCACATGTGCTCATTCCCACAAGAAACACATTAACCTTCCTAATGAGCTATGCACCTCTACAGGTCTTTCTAGGCCTCAACCCTGTTACCCTTAGATAAGCCCTAATGTGAGTTTGGGGGATGACTCCTAGGAAGTCTGGATTATGTATATCATTGTGTTGTCTTTAAATTTTTTGACTGTGAAGGAGCTAAGTAACCGACATATATATTTTAAAGGTATCGTGATTTCAAATTTTGAGTCTAGGATATGTTGCTTTGAAAAAGAGGTTCTTCTTTTGTTTCCACAAAAGATGAGAACCTGTAGATTAATTCAAGACTAATGTAGTTTGATGGACCAAGATCTCCTGAAAGGTTCCCGTAAACAACTCCCAAAAAATTACTTCACCCAACTGCTGACTGAGATAAACCTAGTACACAGGATACACCATGAAAGACCTGATTAGCAGCACCCCAATCAGCAGGAAGTAGTCAAGAGAACTACGCCCAAATTCCTAAATATTGTTTATAAATATTTCTTTACTTTAAAAAGGGGATATGATATAGATATGAATAATTTACGTTGGTATGGATCTTGGTTTATTGATACAAATTTAAGGTTAATTTTGTTATACTGCGTATATGTATATTTCTGCTCTTGATTAAGAGGCTCCTTATGGAATTGGTTAGCCATTTGGTCAAGAAACCACTCTTACCTGGACTGCTTGATGAACTAGACATGCAGGACCCGCAGAGAAATGACTGCTGAACTTGCCTAAAAGTGAGATGATCTTTCGGGGTTCCTGCTTCATGAAAGACTCTGCTAGTCACACAGAAAAATGTGACTGACAATCTGCCAATATAGGTGGAACTTCCTTTAAAATTTCCTGCTTAATGGAAAAGTCTGCTGGATAATATGGGCCTGTAGGCTGAAGATGGATGCCCCAACGGTACAGACGAACTTTGGGTGACTATCCAGGCAGCGAGATGTCTCTGTTGATTCTAGAGTTTTGGAAGTTGCTTACAATACACTTCCTGTTTGCTTAGGTAATGTTATATCCTTATGGAGTCGTTGATGGAGTTAAAGAATAGGTATAGTTTTCCTTAGTTATTATAAAAGATAAAATAGATATAAATATTATAACTCTAATTCTTGTTGATACCTGTTTTGTTGTATGTAATCTTGCTATGTTAAAGTTAAAAACCTTCCTTTTTATTTAAACAGGAAAGGGGGTGGGATTCCCCTCTGTATGTTGTGAATACCATTGGTTAATAAAGAACTGTTCTGAGCCTATAGCAGAGTAGGGAAGAACAGAGGTAGGTAGGGGAGGCTGGACTGAATGCTGGGAGAAAGAAGGTGAAGTTTAGGGAGAAGCCATGTAGCCTCCACTGAAGACAGACACGGGACAGAACGTTACCCACTAAACCACAGTCACGTGGTGATACACAGATTAATGGAGATGGGTTAAATTAATATGTACGAGTTAGCCAATAAAAAGATAGAGCTAATAGGCCAAGCAATTATTTAATTCATACAGTTTCTTTGTGATTATTTTGGGGCTAAGCAGCTGGGAACTAACTAGTGGCTGCTTCCTACAATGTATATTCTGTTATTAGGAGTAGCTAATGCTGACATCCTATGCTGCACCCATTATACACAACTCCACATTGTCCCACCTGGCAAACTGGCCACCACTGGCTTTAGCCAGGGCTTGGCAGATGTTTCCTATAAATAGTCAGATTGTAAATAGTTTACAGGACATATAGTCTCTCTTAAAGCTGTTAAAATCTGTTCTTGGAAGTGTGCAAGTGGCTATGGAGAATGAGTGGGCATGTCTGTGTTCCCATGGGCCTTTGTTTATAAAGCCAGGGTGGAGAGTGCCAGCCTCTGGCTTAGACCAAGCATGCCCTGTTTCTAAGAGCTAGAGATGTTGTAGCTCTGTAGGAAAGACCAGAGGGGGTGGATGGGTCCTGAATGACTACTGGCTGTGACTGTCACACTGGGCAGTGGGAATTGCATCTCGGGGATGAGAACGGCCCCTTCCCAGAGCCACAGATAGAGCTCTTTGCTGATTACAGAAACTGTGCACACTCTTGTGTGTGATGGAGGCTAGAGGAGTCAGCTATCCTGCAGCTGGAGCTACAGATAGTTAGTTGTGAGCTGCCTGATAGGATGCTGGGAACCGAACTCAGATCTTCTTCAAGAGCAGCAAGTGCTCTTAGCTACTGAGCCATCCCTCCTACTTCACTCCCTCCCTGCTTCTTTCTTTCTTTCTTTCTTTCTTTCTTTCTTTCTTTCTTTCTTTCTTTCTTTCTTTCTTTCTTCCTTCCTTCCTTCCTTCCTTCCTTCCTTCCTTCCTTCTTTCCTTTCTTTCTATTTTCTTTCTTTCTTTTGAAGACAGAGTCTCTCTCACAGGGCCCGGAGCTTATCAATTGACTAGATTAATTGATTAGGAAGCTCCAGCAATCCCCTAGACTTCCCCTTCTCTGCCCTGCAGTTACATTTGTGTGTTGCTGTGCTCAGCTTTTGTTGTGGGTACTGGGGATACAAACTCAGTTCCCCATGTTTGTGTGACAGACACTTTTCTGACCGGGTCCTCTCTCCAGCCCATTTTTTGGTATTAAATGAACAGTGCAGATAAATGTCCACACACACTCAATTTCTGTTGTTTGCTAATGACTGGTCCCTCTGACCAGTGATTTTGCCGGAGGAAAGCTCGGCTAATGCTAAAAGTTGCCAAATTATCCACGCTTATACTGGAGTTCTGGCTCTTGGATCTTGACAGAAGAGGAAGGTTGAACTAGCTAGAGGGAGCTGTGGGGCCAGAGCACCTGCGCTGGCGGGTATGTTAATTTGTTTGGAAATATTTATCTATGCACACACAGACTGTGCACTTGATGAGCAACTATATTTGGGCTGCACTTACATGCTTTTTTCCTTCTGCCTTTAATGCAATCAGTGCACATTATAGAGGCATGAATATGCAAATGTTGAATAAAGCTTGAATTTTTTAATTAAAAAAGCTAAATCAGGGGAATTATAAGAACCCAATTTAACATTTTAAATATGATGTGAAATGCTCTCCTTGGTTCCCACTCGTCGCCAGCGATTTTGTTGATATTCAGCACGGAGCTTGATTGTTTGGTCCTGATCTGCTTGAGAAGGAATTGGTGTGGGTTGTGGTGAGATCAAGGGAAGTGAACGGTGGGGGAGGAGGGAGAGAGGGGACAGGAAGTGTCTAAAGAGTGACTTTCTCCCTTCCTGGTGGACGCCCTTGGTGCAGAAAGAAGTTTATTGCTTATGTTCTTATGAAGGGTGGGGGCCTCTAAATGCTTATTTGGGGATTAAATTTCTAAAAGAAAGCATTTCCCCCACTCAGTTTTCTCTTAGCTCATAAGAATTACTTTTCAGTTGATGTGGCACAGCAACGAGAACCACGGCATTATTTCCACTCAGGAGAAAAGGCGGGCCTCTCAACTCCCTTTTCAAACTTGTAAACAAATGTTCTCTCTTTGGACTTGATTCTTTCCAAAGAGAAAAGCAAGACTGTCTTCTGGCTTGGGATTAAACAGTGCTTCTGCAATCGTCTGATTATTTATTACACACTTCCTCGCGTGGGACGAAGTGCCGTCCATAATTAATTATAAAGACCCGGGCTCTTTAGATTCTAGACTCTTCCATGGTTTATGCAGTCAGTGATCCTGGCCCAGAGTCTGGTAAGGTATAATTAGTGTTGATATCAAGATATGTCTCTGTCTGGGCCAGTGAATCCTTGTTTAATTTCAAACCTCCTTCTGGGCCTCGGGGGTGAATGGATTAGCCTGTCTCTATGGCCCTGATGGAGAACAAGTATGAGTTCCAAAAGAAGCCATTTAAATGAAGGGTAGGGGAAGGCTAGACTAATAGCACTGCTACTGAATTTCACACTGATTGATAAGCTAGTGTGAACAAGAAGTAGCTTATCCAGCATGTAATGGTGAGACCATGTGTGCTCAAGTCAATCCTTCCTCATGGCTCTCAGTATTATAAAGTTTTGCACCTTGGTTTCCTGGCCTAGTCAGTCACTTTACAAGGGAAGTTTCTCCTGGACTTGATCTTTACTTCATATTTTACAGCACTTAATATGCTTAGAACACAAAGGTATTCATACGCTGTCATTCTTCTCCAGATAATCTGACACTCTTCAGCACCTGATATTCTTCCTACCACAATGGAAGGCACTGGAAGTGTCCAGGAGACTAAAAGTCCTAAGTTAGCATCAAAGGGAAGATCTCCAAGAACTCTAAGTCAGCATACCACAAAGTTACCCGCATGTCTGTTCTTATTTCTGCATTATTAACAGTAACCAAGAAGTGGAACCCATCTACATGTCCATCAACAGATAAATGGATGAGGAAAATATGGTGCATACATGCCATGGCATTTTATGTGGCTGTAACAAAAAATGAAATCATGACATCTGCAGGAAAATGACCCGGAACTGGAGATCATTACGTTAAGTGAAATAGGCCAGATTCAGAAACAAAAACAGTGCATGTTTTCCCTTCAATGAGGAACCCGGGTTTAAAATTACATATGTGCAGGTATATATAATACATGAATAAATTAGCACTCAATTCATAGCTACCTCAGAATTTTAATCCCTGTTTTATTCTCGTCCCTTTTATGAGATCAGCAGCCTGGCAAGAGGCCATGCATTATAATACACAGCTTAAGTTAAATACTACTTTTCTTACATTGAAGCAGGGAAGAAATTAATTTTTTTTAATGTTTTTATTTGTTGTTTTGTTTTTCAGATAATTTTTTAAAGTTTTCCCCTTTTTAAATAATGTGTCTCTGTTTGAATAATATGTGTTTGGATGTGAGAAGACAGAAAAGGGTGTTGGACCTCCTGGAACTGGAGTTCCCAGCAGTTGTAAGCTGCCCTGTGTAGGTTCTGGGAACTGAACTGGGGTCCCATGCAAGAACAGTGTGTACTCGTAACCGCCAACTGCCTCTGCAGTCCTGAGACAGACGCTTGCTGAAGACCAGGCTGGCCTTGAACTTGTTTATTCTCCTACCTCAGCCTCCAGAATGCTAGAGATGATGGATGAGCTCTATTCTACTCCACTGAGGGCTGCTTTGTTGTTTGTTTTCATTTGGAATCATATAGATGAACAGAAAAATCACAAAGATCACTCAGCATTTCTTTACCCCCTCATCTGGCCGAGTTCTCTTACATCCTGATCCAGTCTCCACTGATGGTACCACCCTACGCCAGTGTGGTCTACTTAATCTGAGAACGCAACAATGATGCGTTACTTTTAACTGAGATTCAGGTCACTGCCTTCTGGAAAAGAGTGTAAGACCCAGGCTTCTGAGTTTGTACAACAGATGCTTCATTTTCTATGAACTTAAACTTATGAAATCAATGTTAGTGATGTATTTGTAAAATTTTTAGGGTTTCTATAAAGGGCTACTTTAAAATGTATTTTCTATGTATTTTTTATTTTAAAATATATTTTTATTAGTTCTTAAAGAATTTTGTAGTTTGATCATTTTACCCCTCCCCCAGTTCCTCCCAGTTCTACTCCCTCTTCCTCATCCATTGAACTTTGTGCTTACTTATTTATTTATTTATTATGGTGGGGGGCATTTGTATGCATACAGAAGTAGAGATCAACTTGCAGGAATAGGTTCTCTCCCTTCACTATGTGGGGCCCAGGAACTGAACTCAAGTCTTCAGGCTTGGCAGCAAGCCTCTTTACCCACTGAGCCAACTCACTACTCTGCGGGGATGGAAGCTGGAACTTTGTACATGCTAGGCAAGAACTCACTTCTGAGATGCATCCCTCAGTCTCCAGGGGTCCTACTTTAAAATCAACCCTATTTTTATACCATGAGGTAAATAAGCTCTTTGTGGGATCTCCAGGGCCCGTGTGTCTTAAGCAGAACAACACACTACGTACAAACATCTACTCAAGGGGCTGGGGCTGTACGTAGCCCAGAGGCAGAGCACCCATCTGGCAGGTACGAGGGCTGAGGTCAAGTCTCTAATATTGCAGGACACCCATCCCACTTGTACTGCCTTACATTGAGGAGTCCCTTACTGTCGTCACATACAGGAGGAACACTTGTCGGTCATTGCAGACCGGGTCCGAGGGTTGCGAGTGTGTGTGCGTGTGGCAGGGGTGGCTCTGTTTCCACCTGCAGACTCCCCAAGGGTGACGGGACTCACCCAGAAGCGCCCGGGTTTTCCTGGAAGTGAGCATTTCTTTGCCGTCAGCCATGCAGGTACCAGTTAATCGCAGGTACCTGTAAGGTGATGGGATTCTACGTGTCAACGCAGCTGGGAGCACTGAACACTCTGTCGACACGCATCACTGTTAGTCCAGCTACAGCTGATGCCCTACTGTTGTCTCCCAGAGAATCAGGGCAGCCCAAATACAGTTCTCCCTCGCAGTACAGATGGAGGCCAGGAAAGCGAGCAGATGCAGTGGAGCTAATCAGGCTGAGACACAGCAGGGGAACTCAAAGCTAAGCTTCCCATGCTTTCCTGAGTCTTAATTAAAGAGCTCGGTGCCTCCTTTTGTTTTATCTGTTGCCAGTGTTTGGTCTCCTATTGTGACAGTTTTTTGTTGTTGCTTTTTTTTTTTTTTAAAGTAACTATCAATTTGCTGATCTAATGGGGAGAGAGCAGTTCTTGTCTGGGAAAGAGCCATGGTGGTTGCAGGAGGCAAAGAGTTAAGTTGCTGCTTTTCTCACAGTTGCAAACCAGCCATAGCTAGAGCCACCCATGGGGAGGCAGGAGAGAGAGCAGGAGAGATCCTGGGAGACCTGGGGGTGGGGAGCATCTCACCCCGTCTTATGCAATGGCCAAAGACCATCAAGTGTCTTTAAGGGAGAGCAAGCTAAACGGTGGAGCAGGCTCGTCATAGCAGGCAAGCAGGGAAGGGATCTGCAGGCTGTGCTTCACACCCCAGTAATAAATACAGTGTAAGGAGGAGAAATCTGTCCCAGCAAGCAGCCAGGACTTTGGGAATAGAAGCAGACTGCTATCAGGCTCGTCCAACAGCAATGAGCGGGAATTGGAAGCAAAGATTATTGGCTGAATCCAACACCTTGCTCTTCTGT
Organism: Microtus pennsylvanicus; assembly: GCF_037038515.1. Classification (NCBI taxonomy): domain Eukaryota; kingdom Metazoa; phylum Chordata; class Mammalia; order Rodentia; family Cricetidae; genus Microtus; species Microtus pennsylvanicus. The sequence goes on from NC_134582.1 coordinate 101,289,334, forward strand.
GTGAGTTGGAGGGTCACTGGGTGTGAGGAGGTAAGGGAGCTAGCTGGTACACAGCCAGGCGTCCTGTTGTTGAGGGATTAACCCCACAGTGGTGTTTGAGATGCCAAGGAGGCTGGTCTCTGTGGAGAGTGAGTTACGCACACAGCTCCAGGCCCTGTTTCAGTTTTGCAACTTTTATGGATGGATGGTAGTGCTGATTGTGCAATGTGAATACGCTTGCTGTCACCACACTGTGTACTAAAAACGGCTCGGATGTTAAGTTTAACATTACGTGTCTTTCACCACAATTGGAAATCAGATTCTAAACAGAGGGTTGAAGTGCATGAGGACAGCGAGCTTCCTGTGAGCAAGGAGTACCACTTATTTGCCTTTCTTTGGTCCCTTGAAGAGTCCTTGGTGCACAGTACTCTGTTCAGTATACTTAACAGATGTTTCTTAAGCTTAGTAGTGTGTGTGTGTGTGTGCATGTTTGCACACAGAGGCGTGTAGGCCTGCCATAGGCCAATCTCTAGTGTTCACACCTCGCTTTTGAGACAGGTCTCACAGAGGTCTGGAGCTCACCAGTTTGGCTGTCAGGAAACACTAGGGATCCTCTTGTCTCTGCCTCCCTAGCACTTGGGTTATAACACATCCCTAGGGCTGGGATTTTCATTTTGTACATGGGTTCTGGGGATTGAACCCAGGGCCTCTTCTGGGCACGACAAGTGTTTTACTAGGTCCCCCTAGTGCTTCGTTTTATAGACGCACAACATTGCACCTGTGCCTGGAAGATTACAGGAAGAGGCATTGCTGCCTGTGACTAATGCCTAGAGAAATTATTTAGAAGGAAGAAAGATTTATTTTGCCTCATGGTTTCAGTCCATGTTTGGCTGACGCATTGCTATGGGCCCGAGGTAAGGCTGGACATCATGGCAGGACTCATGGTAGAGCAAGGCCTCCATCCTAGCTTGCTTTCTGTGATAAACACCATGGCCGAAAGCAAACTGGGGGGAAATGTTTTTTTCTTGGTATACTTAATAGGTCATCATCCAGGGACTCCAAGACATGAACTCAAAACAGGAACCCAAAGGCAGGAGCTGATGCAGAAGCCATGAAGAAATACCGCCCCCTGGCTTGTTTAGTTTTCTTTTTTCCTTTCTTTTCTTTATTTTTAAAAATTAATTATCTACTTATTCATTTTTTTTTTTCAGAACTGGCTTTCTCTGTGTAACCCTGACTGTCCTGGAATTGGCTCTGAAAGCCAGTCTGGCCATAAACTCAAAGATCTGCCTGCCTCTGCTTCCCAAGTACTAGGACTAACGGTGTGTGCCGCCACCACCTGGCTCAGGACTACCTGCCCACGGCTAAAACTACCCCCAGTGGCCTGGTTCTTTCCACATCAATCAGCAATAAAGAAAATGCCCCACAGACATTCCCACTGACCAGTCTAATTGGGGCAGTTCCTCAGTTGAGGGTCCTTCTTCCCAGGTGACTCTAGTTTGTGTCAAGTTTGACAAAAACTGGCCACCACAGTTTCTCGCCTCCCGGCAGAAAGGGACAAAGAGAACCAAGTCTGGACTATTGAGCCTTCTCCTTTCTTTCCCATCCTTGTTATATCTCTATCCCAACCCTCAGCCTACTGGATGGTGCCACCCACATACAAAATAGACCTGTCTGAGCCGCTTCCCAAAATAGAATGTGTTTTACTAATCTCCCAGGTAGATCTCAAGCCAATCAAGTTGACAATCAAGACTGATTGTCACACGTCCAACAGCACTCATGGAGGATAGTTGGTTAAATTAGCGATGTTCAGAAAGGAAGATGGGTTGGGCCTATCTGACAGTGACATCAACTCTGTTTCAAAATCCCTCCATTTGGCACCCCGACTCTGGCTCTTTGGAATTGTGCTCAGTGCTCACTCATACATCAATAAGAGCGTGCAATAACCGTAGTTCAAGCTTGGTGACCTCAGTCACTCGTCCTGCAGTGCCTGCTTGACTTGAAGCTCCCTGCTCCTGTCCCCCTGGCTCTCAGACCATCTGGCTTCATCTTCTGGATTGTGATATTAACCTTGGGTGTGTCATGTTTTGGTGACCTGTTGGACTCTTCCCTGCATGTTTCTCGATAGAACACAATGGAGGCAGAATAGTGACAGAAATGAGTCCTGACACATGAGGGCTGATGCCTGGTGTTCAGTCAATTGCAATTAGTAAGTCATTAAGTCAGGCCAGAAGCAGAGACGTAGATCGGCCTTATTGCATCTCACCTCTCACCAGAGACCAGCTGAGAAGCTGTGAGGATTTACACCCTCCATGTTCAGGGAAGGCCCTATGCATTTTCTTATAGGAAGAGATGTCCGGGGAAGAAATAACCCCCTGCCTCCTCTTCCTTTGCTAAGATGTGCTTCTGTGAAGTACGAGCAAGGCAGCCCTCTACCAACAGGTTTGCTTCTGTGGATTCGACCAATTGTGGATCAAAAATATTAGGAAATTGAGCCAATACTAAAAACGAACAGAGTTTTCTAGCCTTTGCTCCATGAACAACACAGTATAACAAGTCTTTGCACTTACATCTTACCAAGTACTGCAAATGAGCAAGAGATGATTTTTGAAGCACACAGGAGCATGCACTGTTTTTGCAAAAGGAGCTTGGGCATCCCTGAACAATCCACATGGTACCCATGGGTGGGCTCTATACAGTCTTAAAAAGTACAAGGTACCGATGATCCCTGGCTTTGTTACTTTGGAGCCAGAATACAAGGCTCAACAACAACAACAACAAAAAATATAGACATTGTATAAATGGGACTAGTTGGCGATATCTTCATTTTCTTTTTAATTTCATCTACAAATAATTTACTTTTCTATTTTTTACCTAAATTGCATATATATCATAAATATTAAAATGGAGTTGGAAGTATAGATCACACTGTCTGTTTTGACTGGCGATATCAGTTGGTTTGCCTGGATTGTCCTCGGACTCTGTAAATCTTCAATCTGGAGCTTGGGTGTTAATTTAGCTTTATTGTGAAAATATTTCTGTACTCCCAAATACTTTAGATTTGAGGTGGACTTTGGGTATCTGAATACACGCTTGATTTACGTTCGATATATCCCTATATACAATCTCAGTATGTATCTCTATGGGACTAATAATGGCTTGCTTAGTGGTTCTCAGGAGAACATCCCAGGGAAACAGCTGTCTTGACCCATTTTCTGTTGCTCTAACAGAATGCCTGTGTCTTAGAAAGGAAAGGTTTATTTCAGTTCATAGTTCTGGATAGTACAGGGTCAAGTGACAATATTGGACAAACCTCATGAACTTATATATAGCATAAAACACAAAACTAGCAAGGGCAGAAAGATGAGAAGAAGGGCCGAGTCCCAACAATAGCTGATCCCTACCCATGAGAAAAGCATTCACCTAACCACAATGTGCTCTTACTAGCTAAACCACCTCGCTTTCCAACACAGAGGGATTAGGGCTATTCTTTCCTTAAAAATAATTATTTTACTTCTACGTGTGTGTGTGTGTGTGTGTGTGTGTGTGTGTGTGTAGACACAATAGACCCCTTGAAGTTGAAATGGCAGGTGTAGGCATTGGGATCTGAACTCTGGTCCTCACAATAGAGCAGTAAGCACTCTTAACCACTAAGCCATCTTTCCTAGCACAACTTAAGCTACATTGCCAAACCATGACAACACACCCTGAGGTATTCTCATCAGATCTGTAATGTGAAGGATGCTTAAAAGAAATCCCACACTAGCTCAGAATTGAGTATAATAGAGGGTTATTTATTTAGGGGTACACTCATAGATCACAATCCTCTGCTGGAACGGGGAACAGCATCCGAATCCCACCGGGCAGAAAAAGAGGCCAGAAGCACACTTTACATTGGCATAAACAGTACAAAAGGCAATGCCCAAGTGGGCAGGTAACTTAAAGGCTACTACCGCTAGGAATTCCTACAGCAGTAATGTATTTTTTTTTTTTGCTTTCTTCACTTGTTTTTGGGTTTGTTTATATATGTATGTAAGGATGTATGTATGTACACATGAATCATGAATGCATATATCCTTTTGAAAATCCTTTGTGTGAGTGTTGTGTTGTATGTATGTATGATGTGTATGTAAATGTATGCATGCTTTGTGTATAAGTATGGGCACATGAAGACCATGGTGCCCATGTGAAGATGAGAAGGCCTTTTCAGGTGTCCTTGCTTCCACCCTGTTTGATTGAGACAGGGTCTCTCATAATTCACCAATTCAGATGCTAGGCTAGGGACCTACAATGTTCTGGGTAGATTCTGTCTTCCTCCCTTCTCATCATAGGAGTGCTGGGGTTATACACGTGTCTTGCCACTTCTGGCTTTACATGCGCTCTGGAGGACGGAACTTAGGTTGTCATACCTGCACAACAAGTGTTTTACCCATAAACTATTTCCCCAGTCTGGGATTATTTGTCTTTAAGGGTCTTGCTATCTGGCCCAGGTTTGCTTTGAACTCACTATGTAGCTGAGGCTGGCCTTGAACATGTACCCACCTTGTTTCTGTCTCCCAAATGGTAGGATTATAAGTGTGTGTCGCCATACCCTGCTTCTGATGCTATCTCCTTCTTCCTCCTCCTTACATTTGTTTACTTGTGTGTGCATGTGTGTGGAGGTCAGAGGATCAGTTTTAAGAGTCATTTCTCTCCTCCTACCGTGTAGGTTAAAGGGATTGAACTCAGATGTCAGGCTTTGGGGCAAGTATGTTTCTTCACTGAACCATCTAACTGACCCACCTGTATTTCCTATACAGGTTGGGATGGATCAGCTATGAGGAGTTAAGCCTTTTGAGGCCAAGTGAGCCAGGTTTCACCTCCTACAGGTATGTCTGACATGTATCTATGGATCTCAACACATTTATAGATGTAGTGTTGCACCACAGTGTGACAAGGATTCCTGTGTAAAGTTCCACAACCTCCCCCAAACAGCATCGGTAGCCAGGAATCGAGTATTCAAACACATGATGAGACTTTTGGGGATGTTTCACACTCAATACAGAATACTTCAAAATTCTTGTTTATAAACAAGTCCTTCCTATACATCTTGAATTAAGGTTCTCTTGAGACTTTCTAGGTTCTTAAAATCATCTCGGAGATCAAGCCAATGGAAGGTGGGTTAATTATTAGAACCAGTTAAAAAGTTAGTGTTTTAAAATGGAAGGCACTGGATGCCTGAAGAGGTCACATGTTCTTTCAGGGTAGAAGTTAAGGCAGAAGCCAGTGAGATGCTAAAGGTAGCACATCTACAGTACAGATGTCAGGCAACCTCAAAACTGGCCCCCAGACAGCAGCCCTGCTTCCTGGTACCCATATTCTTGTTGAACAGCTTCCTTTTAGAAGGGATGCTTCTGCTGGGACATGTTTGCAGAAGGTTCAACAGCTACAGTGTTCTACTTCCCTTGCTCGGTTTCCTTTACCTGATGGTAGAAGGCAGCTTTTCTGTCGTGAGCTACTGTATATAGGATCACATGGCAAGGAACAGAAGGAGGCCGCTGGCCAGTGCTCTTGAGGAAGCAGGGAACTTGGTCTGACAGCCTAAGAGGAGCTGACTCTTGCCAACTGGCTTGTGAGTTAATCCTTCCCAAGTCAAGCCTGCACATGCCTGTGGTCCGTGTGCCTCATTGTGTGTGAGACCTCAAAGCAGAAGAGCCAGGTGAGACGCACAGAGAGAAACTAGGAAATAAAAAAATATCTTCCAAGCCACTTAATTTAAGTATAACTTGTCATATAGTGGTAACAAATGAATGGAGCATATGGAGCAGTTGTCTTCCATTGCCCATCCCAGGCTGAGGGTTTCTGAGTTCGGGGTTTGAAAAGAAGACTCAGATGTGTTGAACACACTGGTGCCTAAACTGCTACTTCTTTTCCTTTCCTCTTATTAAATCCAATAAATAGCTCTGCTTATCTGTTGGGATTCATTTTTCTTTGTGCTCAGGCTTGTCAGCAGGCCGAAGCCTTATTAGTCTGGTCTGAGAAAGTGAGCTAAAGCAAGCAAGTGCCTTTGGAAGCCGTAGGAAGTCCAGCGAGGAAAAGGAAGAAGCCATCTGGCTGCTAATGCCGTGTGCTTTGCATGTGAAATAAGAGTGATCACAGCTCAGATCAGCAATCGGGAGGTGTCATTGATTGCTCTGGGTCTCAGCAGTTCTTGATAATCTAGCCTATTATTTTCACTGTTAGCACCAGGGCCCATCAGGGCTGGGACTGAGTGGTTCCTTCAGTCATCCATTCGAGACTCTGACACCATGGCTTTCTGCATAGATGTATTTGTGACTTAAATGCTCTTGGTTCAATAAAGGAATTACAATGCTTTATTTTTTTTATTTTAATTTATTTATTTATTAAGGATTTCTGCCTCCTCCCCGCAACCGCCTCCCATTTCCCTCCCCCTCCCCCGATCAAGTCACCCTCCCTCATCTGCTCGAAGAGCAATCACGGTTCCCTGACCTGTGGGAAGCCCAAGGACCGCCCACCTCTATCCAGGTCTCCTAAGGTGAGCATCCAAACTGCCTGGGCTCCCCCAAAGCCAGTACGTGCAGTAGGATCAAAAACCCACTGCGATTGTTCTTGAGTTCTCAGTATTCCTCATTGTCCTCTATGTTCAGCTAGTCCGGATTTGTCCCATGCTTTTTCAGACCCAGGCCAGCTGGCCTTGGTGGATTCCTGATAGAACATCCCCATTGTCTCATTGTGTGGGTGCGCCCCTCACGGTCCTGAGTTCCTTGCTCGTGCTCCGTCTCCTTCTGCTCCTGATTTGGACCTTGAGATTTCTGTCCCGTGCTCCTCTGTCTCTGTCATGGTAGGAAGCCCCGGCAGGCTTTGTCACCGCCGTTTCCGAGAAAGATGAGCACCACCAGGTACAAATCCTTCAATATACAATGATGGCCTACCTGCAAGATGCACTGGTGCCATAGTGGCACAAAGCTTGTGGTAATAATCAATGAATGTCGGATGGGATTGAAGGCTTACTCCATGAAATGGAGCCTGTTTCCAACACTGCTCAGGTGGCCAAGAACCTGAGATTAGCTAGGTCAGGGACCTAGGAGAAAACCAAATACTACTCCTCTGCTAAAGGAGCATAGCAATAAAATGACTCTTAATGGCACTCTGCTATATTCATAGATCACTGCCTTGCTCAGCCATCATCAGAGAAGCTTCTTCCTATAGGAGACGGGAACTAATACAAAGACCCACAGCCAGACAATGTGCAGAGAGTGAGAGACCCAGGAACACATGGGATGTCTTCGTTAAATCCCTCCCCTCGGGGCTTAGAGAACTCTGTAGTTGAGGAGGCAGAAAGATGGTAAGAGTTGGAGAAGGGGGGAGATGTAGGACACCAAAGAAACAAGGCCTGCTTCTACCTCTGCTTAAGACATTTTGTATATTAATATTATTTTATAATATATTTATTATATTGTAATATACAATTCTACCTCTGACCAAGATACTTATATGTTGTTTACATTTTGAGATCATTGTCTTCATTTGTTGCACAGTTGTTTAAAGATTGTTTAATATTCTAATATGAAGTCTTAGACTTTAAGTTATATAGGTATTAAGATTCATAGGTCAATAGTCATCCATGTTTGTCATACTTATAGCTAGCTAATCAGGTTCTTTAGATATATAGAGAGTGTATTCTGCATAAATAGGTAATCTTCAACCACTTCAAAGAGCTGTAGAATATGGCATTTAAATAACTTAGGGTTCTGTTGATGTAAGACACAGTTGCTCCTGGCAGCACCAATCTATTCCTGAGAGAATGTTGAGCACTGAAGACACTCCACTTGGAGCTTGTTTTCTTCTTGGAAAACTGGCCGTTGGGCAAGAAACTGCCCATGCATCAACCACTGACAAAATGCAAGATGTTCAGATAGGACAAGCAGGATACAAGAAAAAAGACTGTCAAATCTTGCCAAGACAGGGTAGGATGGTTTTGATAAATTTCCTGCTTCTGAAAATGTTCAGTCAATAACTCTACGCCTTAGCCAAAGTTGGTTGCTCCAACGTTGCAAATGAGTCTTTGTAGCCAGTTGTTTCTGTCATTTGTTGCACATTTTGGAATTTGCTTGATTGTACTTCCTGCTTACTCAAGTAATATTATTTCCCTTCTTCGGTCTTCCATGGGGTTGAAGACTAGATAGTTGGAGTTACTTTCCTCTCATGACTTGGCCAAGTTATTTATAATACAAGACTTAAACTCCTTAGGATAGGATAATCATTGAAACGTGTATCACATGTTTTTTGCTTGATATTGTTTATGCTGTTGTAATTCTAATTTTTATACCTGATTTGTTCTTATTGTCTATAATTTTGTATTAGACTTAGAACTGTCTTATTTAAACAAAAGGGGGAGTTGCTAGAGGAATTCCTACAGCAAGTAGCCTTTTAGTTACCTGCCCACTTGGGCGTGGCCTTTCTATATAAATGTCAACGTAGAGCATGCTTCTGGCTTCTTTTCTGGCTGCGGGATTTGGTTGATGTTTCCCAATCGAGCAGAGGACTGCAATTTGTGAGTCTACCCCTAAGTAAATAACCTTCTATTATACTCAATTCTGATCTAGTCTGGGATTTCTTGTAAGTGTCCTTCTTCATTCTTTGTGTTGGAAGCACTGGCAACACCCTATGTCACAGGGCCCAGAATATTTCCCAATACACCACAAGGGAAATTAATGGCCACATGCTGAATTTTGTAGCACAACTTGATAAGTATTTGCATTTTTATTTAAGACGTATTCAGAAAAGCTCAGTCAGAGGCCATAAGGCACAGAGTTGAGTGTCATGCCTATAGGCTCCTCTAGCGTTAAGCTCTTCATAGAGAAAGGTTAAATTCATTGGCCTCTCTGCTATATGGGCATTGCCTATGTTTGGCAATACTCAGAAGAGCAGGGAGCTCACTACTCTGATTTACAAAAATGAAACATTTCCTCAGTTGTTTTTATGCACAGGAAACTCAGCAGCTATCATTATCCATCATAATTCCCAACAAAATTGACTGTGTGGTAGGTTGGTTATATGCATTCAAGATTATTGGAGCCAAGTTGGTCATAGTCTTTTATGGTAGGGGTGCCACAGCTGAACACCAGAGATTGGTGGCTGAAGGTTCTGGGGAGGGTGTTTCCTTGATGTCTAGCATCCCCTGATATTCTCTGCCCCTAGTGCCACATGTCTTCATGTGTCTGTGCTTTCTCTATCCTTCAATCACATAGAATCAATGGGCCACAGTATTGCAGCATGACCTCGCCCTAACCTCACTAATGAAATCTGCAATGACCCCGTTTCTAAATAGTGTCACATGCGGAGATGTTGAGAGTCAGGAATTTCATCATATCTTTTGTGGGGAAGGGATGGACTCTGTTCAACCAATAAAACTCACTGGATCTGTTTTTCCTGGTTTAGAAACTGAACTCAACCTTGGCTAAATGCCTAAGAAGAAAACATCTCAAGTACTGTTTGGGACAAAGGAGCTGTAAGCCTGGCCCCTAATCTCCAGACAGCCAGAAGTGTTAGAGAAGGTTCCACAAAAGGATACAGCATCATTGATAAAATGATCACTCACTGAGTGGGGAGGCTGTGGCTTGATGTGAGTAATGGCTTAGTTCTGAGTTTTTAGCTTCCCTATGGTGAGTTTGAGATGCAATACTGCTCTCTATATCAGCCTTTTCAAACGCTCACAACACTGTCTTGTTTTATTCCTGTGTATCTCCAGCCGCTCAGCTCATCTTATTAAACTTTACTTTTGGTTGCTTTAGTTGATAAACATGAAATCAATTCTGCATGCTTTTGCCAGCCACACATATTCAGTATTGGTATTTCCAGGCATCTTCTGAGAGGGGATGTATCCTTCCCCAGAAAAATGGCTGGAATTTAGGTGGTGTGAGCTCAGAGGGCTTGTTTTAAGAAACACTCACTCGTCTTTTTTCCACACCTAACAGACCATTCCATAGCACATCTGAGGGCAAGTGCTCCTCCATGAGTTCAGTTAAGGCGTCAGCTCTGAGACAAATGGCCGGGGCGAGAGGAGAGAGCAACGCACCTTAGTCATCACAAATGAGCATCCAGACCACTTCCAGAGGTTCTGCATCTACATCTGGACTGCCTGAGTTCTTTGACAGGCAGTTTCATGACATGATTCCTTGTCTTTAGGTGCAGTGGAAAGATGATCCCAGATGGGGAATCTCAGAAGCTTAATACTAGAAATACCAACAGCCCCACCTTCCTTATCTCTGAAACAAACGAGAAACAGCACTGTCTGCCAAAAGCCAATGGCTGTCTATAGTTGGAGCATGCTGTCTGTGGTCTGTGGCCATTATGGATGAGGGGGAGTACTAGAATTCACTCATAAACACAAGCACCCTCCCATATTAGATTTGTGTTGCTTGAAATATTCTGTGACATTTTCTCCTTAGCAAAACAGTGTTTTCTTAGGGTGTTAATTTTTCTTCTAAAATTGTTTTAAATAACTATCATATTTCATTTAAATGACCCATAACATTTCAATGTATGGGTGTTATATAACTAATCTCATGTAATTATCAGACATTGGGCTTGTCCCCAGTTTTTCTGTTATAAATAATGCTCTCCAAGCTCTCTTCCGTGCATCTGAAAGTACGTGTCCTCCTCAGGTCTGGCTTTGCTGTGTTCTTCCCCCGTTGATACATATGCATTCACTCAGCAACAGCAGTTTCTGGTTGTTCTCCTGAGCTATATTAAGCTCTTAGATTTTTTTGTTCTCATCCACAAAGCATGTGTATTTTAAGTTTTAAAATAACTTCTTTGAAATAAAACAAACTTGGAAAGCATTATACTCTACTACAAAACTCACAGGAGGACTAGGTGTCTACTAGACAATGCAGGCTGCCATCACAAAATGTCACAAACGGAACAGCTTAAATGATATAAATTTGTTGCCCAGGGATGTTGGTAGAATCCCTGCCTCCACTCATGAAGGCTTGTGTTTGACCTACAGGACCACATAAAGTGTGCATGAGGGTACATACCCAGGTCTAAGGGGATCAGAAAACAGAAGCACGTGGTATACCGGGATCATCTCGGAGTGTGCCTGCCATCACCTGCCACGTTACTTCCTAGTGCATCAATTTCTGATGTTGTTGAATTCCTATTCTCACACATGAACATCTTAAGCTATTAAACGTTTATTTTTCTCCCTTTTTTCCCCTTTCCAATTCAGCTGCATCGCTTCTTAGAACACACCTGTGTATTGTGTTGCATTATGTTTTATCATGATTACATGCGTGTCTATAGTGGGCGCTCCTTATGTTTTACAGTTGCATAGTGCACACTGCTCTTGGGTGAGGAATGACCCCTTCCTGATATTTCCCTGTGTGTGGTAGTTTGAATACAATTGGCCCCTATAAACTCAGGGAGGTGTGGCTTTGTTGGAGTAGGTGAGGCCTTGTTGGAGGAAGGGTGCCTCAGTTTACTTCCTGCTGCCTGTGGATCAAGATGTAGAACTCTCAGCTCCTCCTTCCGCACTGTGATTACCTGCATGCTCCCACGCGTCTCTCCATGACAATAATGGACTAAACCTCTGAAACTGTAAGCCACTCCCAGTGAAATGTTTTCCTTTATAAGAGTTGCCGTGATTATGGTGTCTCTACACAGCAATAGAAACCCTAGCTAAGACACTGTGTTTCTCCAGTACCCGCCAGCTGTTTCTCTGAAGTGTGGGTGCTATTGTTTCCAACTTTAGATGCAATGTAGTTTTTTCCTTTCTAGAAATCTGTTCTGGAATCTGTTCTTTGTTTCTGGGGTTATGAAATATGATATGGTGTTCTTTGTGCTTTAATATTCACTTAATGGTCATTTTCAATTTGAAGTTTCACGTCTCCTTTGCTTCTGCAACTTTCTTGTATTATTATTATTAGACATGCTTCCCTGTATTTTCTATTTTATTTTCTAACTCCTGTTATTCAAGGTTCGGGCATTCTTGCTTAATCTTTAATATCCTTGTCTTTGATTCTTATAGTCTGTCCTCTTTAATTAAAAAAAAAAAAGACCGCCCTTATTTCTTGTGCCTTATTGAGTTTATAAGTCTGGCTTTCTTTTTTAATTTTCAGGGTCTTCTCACTACTAGGTCTTATTAGTGTTTGAAAACGGCATCTTATTCTTGATTCCTGAATGCAATAGCCACACTTTTCTTCTTGCATCTCTGGGGTCCGTGAGGGGAGGGGCACACTGTGAAGAGGGGTTACCTCTGGCTCTTGCTCTCCACTGTGGAGGTTTTCCTCAGTACAGAGAGTGGAGAGGTCACTTAGCTTCCCAGATTCCAATCCACCTTCTGCCCATCCCACGGCCGCCCACGTGCACACTGCGTGTCCACGTGGCTGTGTCACCTGGCACTTGGGTGTCAGAGGAGGCAGACTGGCTGATTGCTCAGCACTGCCCTCCCTATCAGCTCTCAGGTTCAAGCCTTCCTTCTTCTGCAGGATGGTGACCACGTCTGTATCTGCCCTGTTTTTAAATGTTATAGCTGGAGTTGTGGATGTCTCTAGTTTCACCGAAGATGGCCCATGTCTCCAGGTCTTTGCTGTTCGGTGGCCTGAGATCTTCTTTCCTGGCGAAGGAGAACATATCACTCTGCCGTCACAGCAGCCAAGGTCTCTTTCAAATGATCTTTTACTTCCCTGGTAGGAGAGGCTGATCCAGAGTCCCTTGTCAAGGCAGAGGTCTCCAAAGCCAAGACAGACAGCTTGCCCACGACACAATGCTTTGACAGGTACAGAAGAAAACGGAAAAACTCAAATCCCGTAGAGGACTTTTCCAAAATGCAGCAAATGGATAAATGGTCTATTTGAATTATGAAATTTCTTGTTTGACAGTACCCATGGCTTGTAACTACTTGGCCCAAATTAGATTTCACAGAAACATTATGTCTTGATTATAATATTAGAATTCTACAGCCAGGCACACAATGTGATTTGAAGGCTTCAAACTCGCTGTCAGGCCGAATCTCCCTGAGCTCTTCTGTTTGGCTTTTACAAAAACAGAAAACTCGCCAAAGCTTTCCTGACCAGAAGAAAGCCAAGTGGGGACAGCCACATCAGGTCTGAGGTGGGATGGTGAGAGAGTACTACCTCTCACAAGACAGCCCAGGTGACGCGGAACATGCATGACCAAGCAGCACCGTGGGGTGTGGCCTCGAGTTTCTCCAAGGCTTCACAATGTAATTCTAGTTGCCCACACTCCGGGATGGGGAGGGAACATTTTGTGAAAATCCTTAGCTTCTCAGTGTTTGCAATTCTCTGAACTGAAACTGGCATGGTTTGCATTAGCCAGGACTTTGCAAATTGTGTAGAAGGGATTGAAACCAATTCTCTGGCGTATATGAAAACTGAGCCTGTGGTTCCTGGCTTCTCAGAGGGCCTTGTGGGAGTCCCAGTGTAAAGTGATCTCTTACATGACTGCAACTGTGAGCCAAGGAACAGCTGTGCTTACTCTCTCTCTCTCTCTCTCTCTCTCTCTAACAATAAACATTTTGCATGTAGAAACTGAAGTTTCCTCTAGCTGTCTTTTCTCTCTTAGTGGTAAGTACAGCGACTTGTTAAATGGTCTTACAGTTCTTAGAGAAGCTTTGTCTACATTTAAAATATATATATTTGGGGAGATTCTGTGATGATAACTATGTCACCTGTCTGAAAGACAGGATTGTTTGCCCTTCCTTAAACTTTGCCCTGAGTTCAAGGAAAAGGCGCAGCACCTCAGTTTATAGTTACATACACATAAAGTCACTTCTCTCTACCTTCTCACACCGTTCATCAGTGGGTTACTATTTGATAGGGCCTTTTATTCCATAGTTAGTGGTGCATTCTATACCTTGTATACCTGTGTTAGAGGAATTGCTTCAATTTCGTTTCCCAGAAGCATTATCATCTGCTATCTGCTATGAGATTTCCACCATAGCATGGCAGTAGCCAAAAGGAGGAAAGAGCTGGGTTAAAAGAATTTTACATGCAGGCAGGCAATATGATTTGAGAACCACAAGCTCAGTGTTTGCAGCAGCCTGAAGCTGGAAAGGTTGCAGAGACTAATGACTAATGCATGTCAAGGCTTTTTTCTTGACACATTTGCTGAGGGATGGCCCTGGAGATGGGCAGGGGCAGGACACTTCATTGCCAGCGTGTTGAAAAGGCTTGAAAGTCAAATTTGCAATCCAAGCCCCAGAGTGTGGCTTCCCAGGTCACTAGGAACTCTTGGTAGGAGGGAAGGTGCTTCTTTCTCTTGCACCAGTTCTTATTAATATGTATTCTCAGCACACCTGGTTGGACCTATGAATGGACTGTGTGTGTGTGTGTGTGTGTGTGTGTGTGTGTGTGTGTGTGTGCGCGCGCGCTCACAAATGTATGCTCATGTGTGTGGGGATATAGTGTGTATACACCTGTGTGTGCATGTACATAGAGTCCAGAGACTCTGGACAAATGACTAACTGTGGACCTATTAGCACGCCAAAGCACATGCCGATCTCCAGAGTCTCTCAGCTTCACCAACACGAATGACAGAATCCATGCTAACATCCTGGCACTTCTCACCCAGCCCTCTACCCTAAACTTTTCAAAGGATTTCTTTATCCCAGATTCTTAATTCTATATAACCCTGCCATTTTAGCCATGTGCCCTCTTGGTTCTCTTAACTCCTCTGTCTTGGTCTTTCTCGTCCCCCTCTCTCTGTTTTCCTCTCTCTCCTCTCATGACCTGGTCTAGTCTGCTGGCCATATGCAGTGTACTACTTTCTCTTCCCGTTCTAGACTCTTCTAGATGCTTCTATTTGTACTCTCCCTCATATCTGCAATAGAAACCTTCCCCTCAACCATTTGAAGCAGTCATGCTTTTTTATATAAAGACAACCTTTAGTGTGGTTCTTCAGATGCCAACAGCCATTAATTTGTTTATTTATCAAGATAAATAAACAAACTAAAAAAACAGGCTCACTCACTAGCCTGGAACTCACCAAACAGACTAGTCTGTGGGTACAGTGAGACCCAGGAATCTGCCTTTCTGATATGGGTCACCACACTGTCACATAGGTACTGTTGATTGATCTCAGGTCCTCATGCGGGCAAGGCTGTCGCTTTACCAACAGAGCCACCTCCACAGCCCTGGATTCCTTTTCTTTCGGAGATGGTGCCAATGGGAAGAATAGAAACATTATTTCTAAGGTATGTGATCTCGGGTTTTCCATCACTTAGCACAGCAACGTTTATTTCAGTAGTAAAAGAGACAACCCCTGCCCCCACCTTAGTTTCTTTAGAAGTAAGAACAATTGGGAAAAGTAATGATTTAGCAGGAGAACCGACTTCTTTGCAACCCAGGAGAAGAGTCCGTGGTCACAGTTGTCCCCAGCTGACAAGTGCACTTAGTCCCTTTTATCTATGATTGTTGTCTCTCTAAGAATTCTTCTAAGGTTTTCCACTTGAAAAATTCCCTTTTTACTTGTATTTGGGACTGACACCGCTATTGCATGCTATTGGCCTATGAATTTTTTTCCTTTTTTTTATATTTATTTATTAAAGATTTCTGGCTCCTCCCCGCCACCGCCTCCCATTTCCCTCCCCCTCCCCCATCAAGTCCCCCTCCCTCATCAGCCTGAAGAGCAATCAGGGTTCCCTGACCTGTGGGAAGTCCAAGGACCACCCACCTCCCTCCAGGTCTAGTAAGATGAGCATCCAAACTGGCCTATGAATTTTTTTTATATCGCTCCTGAAATGTAGGCCGTAGTATTTTCTCTACAAGATCATGATTAAACACTCCCATCCTGGCTGGCCTTAGGCTGGTGCCCACAATGTCACTTAGGGGGAATCAGGTCCTAGTCTTTGGCCTCTCTGGAAACCATGTCTTGGCTAACCACGTTGATCTTCTGAAGACAAATAAACAGACAAGTAAGAAACACTTCCAAGGAAAATGTTTGAGCATGTGTGCATGCATGAGCACACACTCGAGCACACAGCACTTCACCTATAATTCCAGGGTCTTGACCATTTTTACAAGGAGGACAAGGACTTCCAAGGAGAATGGCAAATCCAGCGCCTTGATCGCACAGCATTCACAGTTCAGATTAACGTGTTTCTGCATTTAGGAGCTAGGACCCCGCAAGGCTGTTCAGAAGAGCAGAAGCGCCAAGCACTGAGCAAGGAAAGATGTCAGGGGACTGAGTGCAAGGTTCCGAGATGGGCATTGGGGTTCTGCTAGCAATGACTTTAGAAGCTCATTTTTGTTTTTGCTATTTTATCTATGTGTGGTTGTGTGTATCTGTGCATGGGTTTGCGCTAGTGAGCCCAGCGCTCATGGAGGACGGAGACAGCGGATCCTCCGGAGCTGGAGTTGCAGCTCTGAGCTGTCGTGAGCTGAAGGATACAACTCGGGTCCCCTGCAAAAGCAGCATATTCTCTTTCCTGCTGAGCCATCTCCAGCCCTGCTTTTGTAACTCTTAATGGTGTAATGGGATGGCGGAGGGGGGAGTTCTTCATTCACGGAAGCATTCAGTTTCCTCACCTGTCCAATTAGGGATGACGTAAACTCTGAAAATCCTTAGCTCGACAATTTGTCACTTTAGGTCCTCACTCCTTCATAGGCCCTGTTGGTTCCCGGATACTTGTGCTGCTTATGATGCGAAGCCATTGCAAAGAATCCAGAGCACAGGCTCCCTGGACCCTCACCACATTAAAGGGAGACAGGGCCGGGTGGTGGTGGCGCACGCCTTTAATCCCAGCACTCGGGAGGCAGAGGCAGGCGGATCTCTGTGAGTTCGAGACCGGCCTGGTCTACAGAGCTAGTTCCAGGACAGACTCCAAAGCCACAGAGAAACCCAGTCTCGAAAAAACCAAAAAAAAAAAAAAAAAAAAGGGGGGGGGGAGACAGGTCCAGAGGCATCCTCAGCCTGTTTTGAGTACAGAACAGTTTCCTCCCAAGTCAGTGCTTGGTCCCTATTCTGTGTCCCTTTATCTACCTTTGTGAGTTCCTAGTCTTTGACTTAACATTGGGTAGGAGACTTGGGCTTTTGTGTCCTGCTGCGTTTGATTTCTCTGAGAAGTGAGTTACCTGCCTCTGACTTCCGCTGTTTGACTGTTCTGGTTGCTCTCCGTATCTTCGCATAGATTTGTGTAGCTGGAGTTCCAGGCCCTGGTCTGTTGGACAGCTGGCTCGTCCATCTACCCACATTCCACCATGTCCCAGAAATGCTTCCGAGGAAAATGTTTTCTTTCGCGCGCGCGCGCGCGCACACACACACACACACACACACACACTTCATTTATCTACTCAGGGGCTTGGGTGCCTGAGAATGCCTGTCTCTTCATAGGAACCAAAAGGGGATACGAAGTGACTTCCCAAGGAGAAGCTGGTTGAGGGTGCCTGGGAGTGGAGTGTGAAGAGAACACAGGGCCGTGGGTGTCTGAATTTGCATTCATCTTCTATTTCCGTTGTTTCTAATTTGAGCTTTGGAGAGCCTCTGTTGACTGTCATCCAGCTACCCTGAAGAACAGATAAGTTTCACACTGAAAAGCCTTGTGGGTTGAGAGGGGAGATTTTTTTTTCCTGGGAAACCGTTGGTTTTCCTTTTAAACAAACGGAGTGGGCGACAGCGTCAGTCTACAAGACGGGAATTCTCAAATTATCCTCCCCAGCTTCTTCAGACGCTCCTTTCCCAGAAAGGAGTACATACAAATTTCATGCATCCTCTGGCAAAATTCTGGCTGGAGACACTCTTCTGTCGTAGATGACAAGAATGTAATCACTCCATAATTCCACCCAGGGCCTCTGCAGAGTCAAGTGTTTCCATGCGGTTGCTTTCTGATGGAGGTCAGGACGAGCCAGCTTCACCCTGCGCATTTTAGGAGGGAGATTGAGGTTCACGGAGGCAGCAGCTTGAGAAGTGAGTCATTGAGAGTTCTGTTCGCCATGCCCTCTGGGCTACAACTTTAATTAGGTGGAACTGATAAGCTTGATAAAGTTTGAACTATTGCTTTCTGTTTGCCAATAACAAAGTCTCACTGTGTAGGATGCTGGCTATTTTCCGCATCATACCCTTCCTATTTTCCTGAAGACGCTTACTTCCATTTCAACGGGTCTTTTGTGAAAAGAAAAGAGAAGCTTCCCCCCTTCTCCTTTTTATTTATTTATTTTTTTTAAATTAAAGCACCTTGGTGACTGAGTAATCAGCAGTTTCTTTAGATTTTCTCCTGAACCCCATTCTCTAGACTCCCCTCCACCCGGGGCTCACATTGCTTCCTTTGTTAGTAATGAGGTGAAGCTAATGACTCAGAAACCGGCGATTTCTTTAAACCTCTCACTTAGCTTTCTTAGGTTATGGTTTTTGTCTTTAGGTTTTCATCCTTCTTCCTCCCTCCCTTCCTTCCTCTCTCCATCCTTACCCCCATCCTCTTTACTGCTTTCTCTTCCTCTTTCCCTTCCTTTCTCTCTCTCACCCTCTTCCCCCTCTCTAAACTATACAGACATTATTATCAAGAATTTCATAACTACAGACATTAGATTCATATTTTAAATGATAGGAAGTTGGGAACTATTTTTTAGAAACCTCGAACCACTGGCAGTAATAACAATGGTAAGACATAGAAAACAAATATGTATTTAGTGACAAAGAAATTACATACGTGGGTTTGTACATATCTTAAACAGATATGGCATGTTGGGATATTTTCTTAGTGATGCCCTGAAACCATAATTCTCATACCTTAATGAAATATTCAGTCAAGTTTTGTCAGAGACATTTTGAAAACAGAAAGATTTCTTTTGGGGGTGAAGTTGACGACAAACAAGTCTGAGTTCATTTGTTGTACCTCAGGAAAATATATTTTTGTTAATCCCTTTATTCAAAATATAAGGAAAGAACATTCCTAGTAACCACACCTGGGAAATAAACCTGCTACTTAGGGGTGAAGGAAACAGCAAGCATCAGAAACCTGCAGTGAAGGATGTCACTAAAGCAGGTCAGCAACAGTTCTAGGACAAGGTTTTATGAGTTGTAGCGAAGCACCCCAAAAGCAGAAGAACGGAGCTGCCTGTTTAGCGTTAGGCAGGGAGCCGCTTTCCAGGAAGATGCTTCGAAAGACAACGCTTGGCAGCTTACCAGGAAAGTTCCTTCCGTTATTCAGACAGACCTGACTCAGGGGAAGCTCATCATTTCAGGATCTGTTTCTGTGGCAGGGCTGCTTCCTGGGAAGGAAATGAGGAGATTGAAGTACAGAGTATGTGGGGAGAAATTAAAGCTGAGGGTTGGATGGGAAGTTAATGGGTAAACAGGAAAGATTGTATAAATGTATCTTATTTAAAGTTGCATAAAGGAAGAATTACACTTCGTGGGACACACTGCCTTGTTTATGATGTGTATAAGCATATTATGTTTGATGATAATGGCACAATGGAAGAGGGAGGAAATGGAGTTCCTGAAGGAAAACTGCTGTGTTTTACAAGAAGAAAGTAATCATAATTAGATTGTTATATATTAGGATGTCTATACGTTGGGCAGGTGGCACATCCTGGCACTCAAGAGGGAGCACAGAAGGATCAGAATTTTTAGGTTATATTTGGTGACATAGGGAGTCCAAGACCCATTGGACTATGTGAAACCCTGTCTCATGGAACGGCATCCATAGCCCACAGCACTATAGAAAATAACCATTAAGAAAAACCTTAAAAATTAGTTGAGACAAAATAACCAATCAGAAAATATGTATCACAGAAGAAACTTACAAAGAATGGGTAAACAAAGAGAAAGGACTTGAGACATGGGAAATATATTTCAAAAGACAGTTGTAAAGCCAACTAAACCGATGATTGCATTAAATGTAAACAGACTAAATAATCCCAAAGGCAGCAGTTTCCAGAATGGATGAAAAAGAAAGATCTAGCAATATTCTATCTACTACAGAGACACAAGCTGATTTAATGTGAAAATGATAGGAAAAGGAAACATTGTGCAAATAGCAACCATGGGATATCTTGAACAGCTATGTCATTAGATAAAATAGTACTTAAATAAAATAACGTTACTAGAGACTCAGCAATCCTACTTCTAGATACATACCCAGTGGAACTAAAATCTGTGTGATATGTAACTAGCGGTCTTGTCTGGAGTGGCTGTTTCCAGATTCCTACCACGCTCTTCAAACAATTTTAAAAGCACACACAAATGGCAAAGCAGTAAGTTTTGTTTAGAGACAACACAGGATACATTGCAATGAAACAACGGGCTACTTGAGCTAGAGTGTGCTAAGGGCATCATTTATTGCTTGTAGTTTCTTCTCCAGGAATCAAGGAGGAGGTTAACTTGGTTGTGAGATACAGTAACAAGACACGCCCACATTACCATAATGACACAAATGGCGTGGTAATAACCAATCATTTTCTCACTGTATTTAAGGCTTCATTCACAAATTGGAACACTACCTGACACCATACTTTTCTCTGTTTAGTTTTTATCTGGATAAGAGAGAGTAGGCTATTGAAGTCACCCATTCTCACTGTGGGAGGGTCAGTTGTGATTTTTAACTGGCAGCATTTCTTTTATGAACTTGGATTCCTTTGTGTTTAGTGTATAAATGTTTAGAATGGCAATTTTCTCTTGGTAGTTTGTGGGTTCCCCCCCCCTTAATATGTAGCATCCTTCTCTGTCAGTTTTGACTGGTTTTGCTTTGATGTTCGCTTTTTGTTTTGTTTTTGTTTTTTTTTTTGGTCAGATTAGAAGAGCTATGCCCATTGCTGCTTTTTTTCCCCCCCTTGGAAAACCTTTTTTCTTCTCTTGCCCTAAAGTGATGTCTGTCCTTGATGGTGAGGTGTATTTCTTGAATGTAGAAGAAAGATAGATCCCACTTTCTAATCCAGTATGTTAGTCTGTATTTTTTGTTGGTAAAATTGAAACTGTTAATATTAAGAGTTATTAATAAGCAACGTTTATTAATTCCTTTTGTTTTGTTGTAGCGGTGTGAAGGTTCCCTTGTCTTTTGACTAACTGTTCTGGGATTATTTATTTCTTGTGTCCTCTTAAGAGTAGTCAACTCTCTCTCCAGACTGAAGTTTTCCTTCTAGTGCCTTCTGTAGAGCTGAATTTGTGGACAGAAATTGCTTAAATTTGTTGTTGTTGTTGTTTTTTTAATCATGACAGGTACTTAAGGAATCTAAATAAATGGAGATATAGTCTGTGTTTATGGATTGGAATTGTCTCCTGTTTGATCTACAAATTCAATAGTATCCCTCTGAAAAATCCCAGCAGGTTTTTCAACTTTTGGTGGAGATGAATTAGCATATCGATTTTAAAGTATTCTGAAAATACACAGGATCTAGTATAGACAAAGTGAGGTTTTTTATTGTTATTTGTTTTTTGATTTTGGTTTTTCAAGACAGGGCTTCTCTGTGTAGCTCTGGATGCCCTGAAACTCTCTCTAGACCAGTCTGGCTTCAAACTCACAGAGATCCGCCTGCCTCTGCCTCCCAAGTGCTGGGATTAAAGGTGTGCACCGCCACCGCCAGGAGCAAAGTGAGTTTTGAAGAAAAGACAAAAGATGCTTTCTGCTTCCCAACTTCATTCAGTCTAAAGGTATAGCAGCTAAGACTACAGGATCAGCATCGGCTAGAAGAGATAGAGGAAAGAACAAAAGCTAATTTCCCCAAATTTCTTCTTACATTGATGGTCTACTTGCTTTTCAGTCATAGTGGAAAACAGATTAGGGGGAGGCAGATCCGTCCTTTCAACAAATAGTACCAGAACGATGATTAGCTTTCTCCCTAAGAAACAAACAAGCCAAAAATGCACCTCCATCTGAAGCTTATCTCAGACACAAGATTCAGCTGAAACTTGGTCATGGTCTTATATGCAACAGCTGTTAGCATTTTAAATTTCTTGAAGACAACAGAGAAGAATCTCTTTGTGAACATAGGTTAGCCAATGATTTCTTGAATTAGCGCTGAAGCTATAGTCTATTAAAAAGAAAAGATAATTTACACATTAAAAGCCTTTGGTAGTATTCAAAAAACAATGTTAAGAGCTGGCGGTGGTGGCACATGCCTTTAATCCCAGAACTCGTGAGGCAGAGGTGGGTGGATCCCTGTGAGTTCGTGGTCAGTCTGGTCTATAGAGTGAGTTCCAGCACAGACAAGGCTACACAGAGAAAAACCCTGTCTCAAAAAACCAAACCAAACCAAACCAAGGAAACAAACAATATTATGATAATAAACACAATCCACAGGGTAAAAGAAATATTTATAAATCTAAGTTTGTGCCCATAATAAAAAATTAGCATCTATTTGTCTGTCTGTCTGCCTATCTTCTATCTAATGTACCATCTATGATCTATTTATCATCTATCTCACATCATCTACCTAATCATTAGTAAATATGCATTTGTGTGCATTTATTATGTTTGTACAGTATAGAGGATGTATAACTAGAATGTATTTTAAAACACACTCTTACAGAGCCTCTGAGGTGGTTCAGTGAGTAAGAGCACTTGTTCAAGCCTGATGCCCTGAGTTCGATCCCCAAAACCCACAGGAAAGGATAGAACTGATTTGAAAGGTTATCCTCTGACCTCCACACACGTACCCAGCCCCCCACATACACTAATAATAAGAAAAGAAAAGAAATCCTTCAAATAAATAAGATAACCATTCAATTGAAAAAACTGACAAGATTTAAGGCATCATTTCACTGAAGAATGTGTACAATCGACTAGAAAATGTTTGAAAAGAGAATCTAGAGTTCTAGTTACTGTTCTCAGTCATGCAAGGCGCCGCGAAGCAATACTACCCACGTGCTAGTGTAACTGCGATCCAAAGCCTGACGACCCCATGCTAAGGACTGTGAAGAAACTGAATGTGTATGTATTGGTGGGCATGGAAAATGATTTCATTTCTTGAGGAATAATTTAACATTCCCGTAGAAGGCTAAATATAGAATCCACACGCAGTTTAATGAGTATGCCCTAATTTGTTCACCCGAGAGAAATAAAAACCTAGAGCCACAAAGATTTTTAATGTGGATTTTCATCACATCCTTATTTATAAATGCCACACCCCTGCCCCGGATGCCGTGCAAATGTCTGTCAGCTGATGAATGGACACACAGCATATAGTATATTCATGTCATGAAATCCTATTAGGCAACTTAAAAATGAATGGTTGATACATGTGGTAACCTGCACGAGCCTTAGGAACTTTCTGCTAAGTAGGGGTGGAGCAGGCAGGAAAAACGATTTGATTCAGGGACCCACAGGTGAAGTGTCTAGGAAGGACAACTCTAAACAGACAAAACAAGGGGGTGACTGTCTGCAGCTGGGATAGGGAACGGAGGCCGAGTGTAATGGCACTGGGAGTTTAATGGAAGATTCCAGAAATTCTTCATGATGGTGATGGGATTTATTGAACCACCTGCATTTGAGACATGGTGTCACTCGGTAGCCCAGGTTGGCCTCGAACTCATGGCAACCTTTTAAAAAAATATTTATATTATTTTCATTTATACGTCTGTGTGAATGAATACTGTGGGGGGGGGAGATACCCAAGCAGGCCTGAAGAAAGCATCAGATACCTCATAGCTGGACTTATAGGGGTTTGTAAACTGTCGTATATGAACACCAGGAACTGAACTCGGGTTCTCTGAAGGATCAGCAGGTACTTTTAACCTCTGAGATATTTCTTCACCCCCTTGGTAATTTTACCTCTGTTTCCAAAATGCTGGAATTACAGGCCTGGGTCACCCTGCTTACCTTGAGTTTTATATTTACAGCAGGTGAATTTTATGTAAATTAATACCTGCAATAATGCTACTAAAGACATTCATAGAGGTGTTTTCTTGGTAGAGTGTTCTAACTCTCTTTGCTTCTTGGTTGATTTTTTTTTTTTTAATGCTGGCTGTAGCTGGTTTGTTCTGGCCTTCTCCTTTATGCTGTAGTGGGTGGCATTGCTGGCCAACAGGGTTTCAAAACAGATTGTGTAACTGAGCAATTGTGCCAATGCTGATGAAATAGACTTGATTCTGAAAGTAGATTTTGTTAGCGAGTCTTTGTCATCGACCCCCAATATTTTATTACTGATTTTTATAAATTATTTTTTGTAATTCTGTAGATAAGCATAGAAAGATCTGACCTGTGGAGAGGAACATTTAGCTTGTGGAAGGATATGACCTGTATTATTGACTTGTAAAAGGATATGACCTGCGAATGGTGATCATTAGCAAGTCCTACTCTTATTTGGGTGATGCCATTGTGGACTAGCTATGGAAAAAGAGTTTTTCAGAAACAAAGTGTCTTGTCTTTCTCTGTGACTGTTTAATGGATTCTTAGACTAATATGCAATAATGTATCAAAATTGGTGTCATTTGTTTGAATACTGAAAGTGCAGAAACTGAGCCAAAGAAATATTATCACTTCTTGTATAGTATGAACATGAAACCAAACAGAATGACTAAAGATAATGGGGCTTACAAGCATTCATGACATTGTATTTAGTTCATAAGGTCAAGGAGAATGAGATTCTAGAACGTTCTATTAGAATCTTGGCAGTGTCTCTACTATAGAACATGTGGCATTATCTGTCTGGCATCTCCATCACTCAGAAAACACAAAGACACTCAACAATATAAAATTACAAGCCTCAATTTTTCTTGGATGTGTATATAACATGTGCATGTGTTGTGTATGTATGTGTGTTTAGGTGCAAAGGGGCATGAGGTGGTGTGGAAGTGCACACACATCCACAGGCATGCACGTGGATGTTGAAGACTGAAGTTAACACTGGACGTCTTTCTTCTCCCACTTTATTGATACCTGCAGGGTCTGCTATAGTCAGCTGTAGCGGCGTAAACGAATGCAGACAGTTTGTAAAAATATATATATATAGTTTTAATGTAGAAATAGACTTACAGAACCACCGTTCCCGCGGAGACCAGGAGAGTAGAAGCGACAGCTCGGAGCACGCTCGCCAAATTTATAGGCAGACATTAGCCCGAGGCGAACACGCCCCCTAAGGGGCGGGACTTATCCCTACATCTCCCCTTTTTGTCTAAATAAGACAGAACTAAACCAAATACAACTACATACAATAACAACAAATAATAAATATAACAAACAATATTGAGAACAAAAGCTTTGCTAAACATTCTATCTCAAGGAGTCCAAATAATGTAAAGAGTAACTACAATTATATAATCTTCAACTCAGTCAAAGATCTGAGAAGGGAATAAACACTACTCAACAAACGAGATATATCCAAAATGTGCAACAATTGACAGAGACAACTGACTACCTGGGCAATCACCCAAAGTCTCGTTTGCAATGTTGAGTCAACCAATTTTGGCTAAGGCCTAACATAACTGACATACCATTATTAAAGGCAAGGAACTTTTCAAAACTATCTTACCCTGTCTTGGCAGGATATGACAGTCCTGTTTTATCCATTGATGCACGCTCTGTATCTGTGTCAGTGGTTGAGGTATAGGCATTTCTTTGCCCAAAGGCCAGTTCTGCCAAATAGAAAGGCTCCAGGTGGAGTGTCTTTGGTGCTCAACATTCTCTCGGGAATGGAGTGGTGTTGCCAGGAGCAATTGTGTCTCACTATCACGAAACTCTGAGTTAGATTAAAGGCCATTTTCTACAGCTCTTTGAAGAGGTTGAAGATTATCTATCTATACTGAGTATAATCTCTATATATCTAAAGAACCTGATTAGTCTGATTATAAATGACAAACTTAGATGACTATTTATCTATATAATTCTCAATATCTATCTAACTTAAAGACTAAGACAATAAACAACTGTGTAACAAATGAGGATAATGACCTCCAAATGTAAACACTGTACAAATATACATTGCAATATGGTAAATATATATCAATGCACAAACATTATATAAGTATCTTAATCAGAGGTAGAAATGTACATTGCAATATGGTAAATGTATACAATATATATATCAATACAATATATGTCAATACATAAAAATGTTTTAAACAGACATAGAAACATGCATGCATACAATAGTCAATATAATTTAACTTTGTTTCAATATACAAGAATTGATACCAATATATTTGTCTAAAAGCAGTAACTCACAATTATAAATCTATAATCCCATCATTCCCTCTTTTTTTTTTTTCAAAATGATCCCTGAGCTTATAAAATTCCTCCCCCAACCTCCCAACCCCTAAATGATGTCCCTAAACCCAGGGGTAAACTTTACTGGGAGAGGGGACGTCGTCCTCTAGAATTACTTCCAGCTGTCATGGGGGCGACGTTCTTTCTGGGGGATCCTGTGAAAGTAAAATGATGGTTAAATTTCAAGATCAATGTCTTTTAAAATTGCAAATAGTCTCTGAGTATTTTGTGGAGGTCTGGCCAGAATGTTGTACAAGATGTGCACCATTTCAGCTAACCAAGTTGGGATCGTCTTGTGCAGCTGGTATCCAAAACAGGTCTTGTAGTAGCGCTATCAGTATCATGACGTCATCTCAACCAGGTAGAGTTGTTGTTGTGGGGCCCCATCTTCTTCCTGGAAACTTCAAATGTCACTTTGGGAAAAACTCATTGTTCATTGTGAAAAACTTAAACATTAATCATATAGACATATATATATACATACATATATATATTCAATAAAAGGCATGATATATATATTCAATGAAAAGTATGATAGATATGAAGAAAAGCAAGGATGTTTTCTAAACTCGTATTTCTTTCTGTCCCATATCATGGCTCTTGACATGAGACAGAAACTCCAGAAACTCTGGGTTTTTCTCTTACTAACAGGCTTGGAATTGGAGAGGGACTGAGCCAGAGTCCAACTTCAAAACCAGCTCTATATATTTATAAAGAAATGTTTAATAAGACATATAAATAAAAATTAATACTTACAAAATGTGTCCATCCATCAGTAATTAAATATTCAGGGTCCCTCAATTTCTTTGAAGATGAGTATTTTCCTGTGGAGATAAGAAAAGAACCCTGCCTCCAACCTATCTGTATTTCTTACCATCAGTATGTTCGCCATCCTTATGAAAGAATTGTTATTTATCTTTTCCAAGTGGCTTCTCTTCTTCAAACCGAACCTTTATTAATTTTGATGGTATCCACAATTTTTCCTCACCTGTGGAGATAAGAGCAAAACCCCTTCCCCAACGTAGCACATATCCTGGCTTCCATTGTGAGGTCAGCACATCCTTGAAATAAACTGGTTGATTTAGTTCAGTAGACTTTTCCATTATCCAATGTCTTTCTGCAGCCGTTGTTCCCTTCTCATTAGCGTTGAGAAAATTCAAGGTTAACAAAGCATTATGTAGCCTATTTCTGGGGGTGTTTTCCACCCCTTTCTGTTTGTTCAACATATCTTTTATAGTTCGATTTGATCTTTCTATGACTGCTTGACCTGTAGGATTGTATGGTATACCTGTAACATGCTTGATATTGTAATAATCAAAAAACCGTTTCATTTTCCTAGAAACATAAGCAGGACCATTGTCCGTTTTTATTTGTGTAGGTATACCCATGATAGCCATGACTTCTAATAAATGAGTGATTACTGAATCAGCTTTTTCTGAACTTAAAGCAGTTGCCCACTGAAAGCCTGAATAAGTGTCAATGGTGTGATGAACATATTTTAATTTGCCAAATTCTGCAAAGTGGAACACATCCATCTGCCAGATTTCATTCCTTTGGGTGCCCTTTGGATTAGCCCCTGCAGGCAGTGGCGTTTGGTTATAGAAAGAGCAAGTAGGGCATTTCTTTACAATCTCCTTAGCTTGTTGCCATGTAATTGAAAACTCTTTCTTCAAACCTTTGCTATTAACATGATGTTTTTTATGAAATTCAGAGGCTTGTAGCACACTACCCAATCAGTAATTGATCAATTTCTGCATTACCTTGTGCTAGAGGACCTGGCAGACCCGTATGGGATCGGATGTGTGTTATGTACATAGGGCAAAGCCTGTTCCTGATCAAATCTTGAACCTGGAGAAACAATGAGGTTAGTTCAGTATCATCAGGTATAAATTCAGCAGTTTCAATATGTAAAATAACTCTTTCTGCGTATTGTGAATCTGTAACTATATTAATAGGTTCTTTAAAATCCCTTAGCACCATAAGAATGGCATATAATTCTGCCTTCTGGACAGAATTATACGGACTTTGTTCCACCTTATCCAAGTCTTCTGATTTGTAACCTGCCTTCCCTGATTTATTGGCATCAGTATAGAATGTACGGGCTCCAGTTATTGGAGCATCACGGACGATTCGAGGAAGAATCCAAGAAGTTCTCTTTATGAAGTTAAGCCGCTTGCTTTTTGGATAGTTGTTATTAATGTCTCCCAAAAAATTAGCACAAGCTCTTTGCCATGGTTCATTATCTTCCCATAATTTCTTTAGTTCATCAGCAGTGAAGGGCACTATAATTTCTGCTGGGTCTATGCCTGCTAGTTGACGAAGTCTCAGCTTGCCTTTTATAATTAACTCAGAGACTTTTTCCACATAAGTTTTCAGTTTCTTACTTGGTTTATGTGGTAAAAAGATCCATTCCAAAATAATATCATCTCTCTGCATTAAAATTCCTGTAGGAGAAATTTTTGATGGTAGTATGACAAGAATACAATCGAGCTCTGGATTCACCCTGTCCACATGTGCCTGTTGTAATTTTTCCTCAATCATTGTCAGTTCCTTTTCTGCTTCAGCTGTTAATTCTCTGGGACTGTTTAAATCTTTATCACCATCCAAGGTTTTGTTCAAATGAATTATTAGATCAGGTGTTATTCCAATAGCTGGTCGTAGACTGGAAATGTCTCCTAACAGTCTTTGAAAGTCATTAAGAGTCCGTAGGCGATCTCTCCTAATTTGTGCTTTTTGTGTCTTAATTTTTTGCAAACCTATTTTATAACCTAAATAATTAACAGAATCTCCCTTCTGAATCTTTTCAGGAGCGATTTGCAATCCCCATTTAGGTAAAAGTATCTTTATTTCTTCAAACAGTCTGTTCAAGGTATCCATGTTTGAATCGGATAACAAGATGTCATCCATGTAATGGTATACTATAGATTTGGGAAATTTCTTGCGTATTATTTGCAATGGTTGGTTCACAAAATATTGGCACAGGGAGGGGCTATTTAACATACCCTGGGGGAGAACGGTCCAGTGGTACCTCCTCGAAGGTTGAGAATTGTTATAAGTAGGCACTGTGAAGGCAAATTTTTCTCTATCTTCTTTTTGCAAAGGTATAGTGAAAAAACAATCCTTTAAATCAATAACTATGAGAGGCCATCCTTTTGGTAATAAAGAGGGCAAAGGAATTCCAGATTGCAGAGGGCCCATAGGTTGAATAACCTTGTTGATGGCCCTGAGATCTGTCACCATTCTCCATTTACCTGATTTTTTCTTAACCACAAATACAGGAGAATTCCAAGGGCTGGTAGATTCTTCTATATGTCCAGCATCTAATTGTTCTTGTACCAGCTGTTCTAAAGCCTGTAACTTTTCCTCAGCTAAAGGCCATTGCTTTGTCCATATTGGTTTCTCAGTCAACCATTTTAGAGGCAAGGCTGTTGGTATCTCTGAAGGGACATCAATTGCTTGTTCTTGTACAGCCCGAATGGCCGGTTTTCTCCATTTGTAATATCTTTTAATATTATTCTCAGAACTATAGGCTCTAGAAGTAGCAGGAATGTTAATTTCGGTATTCCATTGTTGTAATAGGTCACGACCCCATAAATTCATTGCGATATTGGCTACATATGGCTTTAATTTTCCTATTTGTCCCTCTGGCCCTATACATTCAACCCATCTCGTGCTCTGCCTTACTCGAGATAGGGTTCCAATTCCCAGGAGCTGAACATTTACATTCTGAAGAGGCCAATACGGATGCCAAGATTCTGGGGTAATGATACTTACATCAGCACCTGTGTCCAGCAGGCCAGTAATAAAAATGCCATTTACACACACTCTCAGTTTAGGTCTTTGATCATTTATAGAAGTTTGCCAAAACACACGTAACTTATCTTTCTGATCATTATTGCTTGTAACAGTAGGCATGGGGCTTCCTAATTGTCCTGATGAGGCACGTTCTCTGCAGAAACTGGATATGACTGAACCATGTTTGCCATGGGGGCCTGTGAGGCCCCCCCTCTCACGTTTCCCGACTGTATCAGGTTGCCTTGTCTATCTCTTGTAGACCTGCATTCATTCGTCCAATGTCTGCCTTTTCCACATCTTCTACATAAACCTGAAGGCTGAGTCCTCCTATTTCTGTTATTTCTAGAAGATGCATTATTATTATTATTTCTGAAAGATGCATTATTATTATTATTATTTCTGAAAATCCGTTGTCTACAATTCCTTTTCATATGACCCATTTTGCCACAATTAAAACATTTGGTATTCTGGTGTCTCCTTTTACCATTGGAAATTGCTTCTTCTACCCATGCTTCAGTGCCATAATCAAATGTATCAACATTGAGTGTATGCAAGACCCATTCTTCCAAAGGCGCTGATCTGAGCTTTAAAGGCCCCAAAATCCTTTTGCATTCCACATTTGCATTTTCATAAGCCAAAGACTCAATCATTATACGTCTTGCTTCTGGGTCAGATATCCCTATTTGTACAGCCTTAGTTAATCTTTGTAAAAAGTCACTAAAGGGTTCTCTCTGACCCTGTTTAACTCTGACAAATGATTCTATTCTCTGTCCTGGGTCTTGTACCCTGTCCCAAGCCCTTAAGGCTGCTGTAGTACACATGGAGAGTGTGTTTTCATCCAAATTAGCTTGTTCCTGAGGGTCGGAAAAGAGCCCTTCACCTATAATTTTATCTAGGGAAATGTCAATTCCCTTTGCTTTTTCCTGCTGTTCTAAGAGTTTAGCCTCTTGCCTGAATAAGCATTGCCATTTCAATTGTGGTCCACTCTCAAGTACTGCAGAGCTCAGCTGGAGCCAGTCCAAGGGGGTTGCTTTGTTTGTCGTGGCCCAAGATCTTAGCATCTCTTTAACAAAAGAGGCTTGCATCCCAAAAGTCATGACAGCCTGTTTAATTTCCTTGAGGTCATTCATACGGACAGGCTCCCATGTATCCTCCTTGATGACCCTAGGGTTTCTGGAACCAACCACCTTCTCTGTTGTTATTACTGGAAAGGCAGGTAGAGCTGTCGGTAGAGCTTTGTGGAAATTGTCCCGGAGAGATTTACCCACAGATGTAGTTAAAATTTGCCCTTCTACCCTTTGCTCTTCTTCATCAGAATTTAGAAATTCCTCAATCTTTTCAATTCTATTCACTATTGCCTTCTGCAATGTCTGAATCTCCTGTCCAGAATTATGTTCCAAAGCCTTCATTGAGGATTCTAAAGTATGAAGTTTGTCCGTTAGAGATAACATCTTATCTTTGGACATAATTTTTATGGCATAAACTGTGCCTTCTTGTATTGACACTCTTTCCATCAATTTGTCATAAGCTTTAGACAAAATCCGATTGTCACATTCAGCAGTTTTGATTCTCTCAGTTAATGTTTCATTTCCTACAGAAAGGGACTGAATCTTATTGTCCAAATCAGCTGTTCCCTCTTCCATAGTAATGAATTTCTCCTTAATATCAGCCACTAATGTTTCAGTTCCTACAGAGAGGGACTGAACCTTACGATCCAAATCAGCTGTTCCCTCTTCCATAGTAATGAATTTCTCCTTAATATCAGCCTGGAGAACCTCAAACTGATTCTTGAGAAGATTGTTATCAGCCTGGAGAACTTCAAACCGATTCTCGAGAAGATTGTTATCAGTCTGGAGAACTCCAAACTGATTCTTGAGAAGATTGTTATCAGTCTGGAGAACTTCAAACTGATTCTTGAGAAGATTGTTATCAGTCTGGAGAACTTCAAACTGATTCTTGAGAAGATTGTTATCATTCTCAATTGTTTTTAAGCGTTCTATCTCTGCCTTAAGAATCCTGGATTTGTCTCGTAAAGACTTTATCATATTTCTATTATCAAACCATTTGGTGCCAATGAAAACTACGAATCCCAGAAGGATCCATAGAGGTGGCGTGATAGACACCTCTTGTAAAATCTCCCACATGGTACAATTAAAAAAACTGTTAAATTCTTGAACAGTAATGTGTTCAGACATTTTATTTATAAAAGAAAAATTTTTTTACCTGCAATGATCGGTTCCTGCTAGTTGTTGGTCTCTGTGTTTTTGGAGCCTGTCCTAGAACTAGCTCTTGTAGACCAGGCTGGCCTCGAAATCACAGAGATCCGCCTGTCTCTGCCTTCCAAGTGCTGGGATTAAAGGCGTGCACTACCACGGCCTGGCAGGCCTCAAACTCACAGAGATCCGTCTGCCTCTGCTTCCCAAGTGCTGGGATTAAAGGCGTGTGCTACCACAGCCTGGCAGGCCTCAAACTCACAGAGATCCCTCTGCCTCTGCTTCCCAAGTGCTGGGATTAAAGGCGTGTGCTACCACTGCCTGGCCGGCCTCAAACTCACAGAGATCCGCCTGCCCTTGCCTCCCAAGTGCTGGTATCAAAAGCGTGCGCCACCACTGCCCTGCCAAGTCACTTTGTGTCAGACCAAATCTGCCGCTGTGGCAGGCAGCTTTTGTTGCAAAACCGCAGGTACTTGAGCTTCCGCTAATTCAGGCAGTGGGGTTCCGCTGTAAAACTTAGCCAAGGCAGGCAGAATGGGCCTGTGTGGCCGAGTATGTCTCGGACTCGGCACTGGGGCCGGAGTCACGAACTGAAAAACAGCACCCAGGAGGGTGCTGTGTTAGCTAGCGGGCTACCCGCTTGAGTCGGGGGCAAAATAGCCCGACGTTGGACGCCAAAATGTAGCGGCGTAAACGAATGCAGACAGTTTGTAAAAATATATATATATAGTTTTAATGTAGAAATAGACTTACAGAACCACCGTTCCCGCGGAGACCAGGAGAGTAGAAGCAACAGCTCGGAGCACACTCGCCAAATTTATAGGCAGACATTAGCCCGAGGCGAACACGCCCCCTAAGGGGCGGGACTTATCCCTACAGTCAGCTCGCTCCAAGGAGTCCATCTGTGTCTCCCAAGTCCTGGGATTATAGTCAACCACCACACCTGCCTTACTTTATGTTGGCTCTGGGGATCTGAGCTCTAGTCCTTGAATATGTAGGGCAGGCTCTGAGCTCCCTCCCCAGCCTGTAAATCTGATTTAAAAAAAAATACACATGCTAGGAATTATGTCCCAATATCCTCCATTTCCTCACTTTCTGAGACAATGAACTTATTAAAACAATGTTGCTCAAATGTGTCTGTTGTTCAGACAAGTTTTGATTTAAAAAAAAACAGGTTGCCATAATTTGTTTCAGATTTTTTTAAGATTATAAAATTGACAAATCTTTTTCCCTTAGAGATTTGGTGTGATGTTTGGAAACAGTTGAGACTGTTCTAGAGCCAAAGACGATGATTAAACTGGTTTATCAGTCTGGAGGATGTAATTTTTTAATTAAAAACAGAATATCTCCAGTCAGTGTTTAGACATTACTTACTGGGTTAATGTTTGGTGATATCTGTGGGTATTAATATCATAGCATTGTTTTTCATATTTAAAACTATAGAAATGGGCATTCTAAGGCATTAGAAGGAGGCTAGCTTCTCACCAAGTAGTTAGTGACCGAGCTGTAATGACTGAGCTATTGTTCAGACAATGAGATGTTTTCTCTCTGTAGAATGGGAGTGGAGTCTTTCATCTGCACGGGGGGGGGGGGGGGGGGGGGGAAGCTCTGACTTTTCCCATTTGTCCCCAACAGTGATGTTTTAAGACAAGCCTGTGCCTTTTCACTTTGAGTTTTTCCAGTAGTTCCCATAAATTTAAAATCCTGGGACTGGTGGTCCTCTAAGCTGTAGATGAGCTTATTTTTTTTATAATCTTGTAACTGCTAATCCTCTTATCTGAAGTCATAAACGAGCTAACTTTTATGAGTGTCCTGCCTTCGGTCTCGCCTGTAGGGTGTGGGTACTCTGAATGGAAGCAACTCCTCACTTCCTCTCTGCTCCCCTTACCCACCCCCATCTATTTTCATGTTCTTGTTCCCCTTGAGACTTTGAAGCTCTAAAAGTTATGTGCAGAACCCTGACTCCTTTCTCTTGTGGCTGAGGGATCCCTTCTCTCACCCCCAAATCGCCTTGAAACTACCCCCATTTCTTCCCCAGCCTGACATGTCTGTCTTTTTTCCAAAGAAGGGCTCTCAGTAGAAGAACTAGCTTAGGGAGTCATGTATTCCACGTCCCATGAATCCTTTCTTCTTCCATGGCATGAGGATACTTTGGGACAGGTGGGGTTGGGGTATAGATTTGGACCCCATACTTTCTGTATTCAACCTGCACACACATACCCTTGCTGAAAGAACATCTCCTGTAGCCTGGGACTCACTGGTCTCACTAGGCTATACCTGCTGAAGGGATCATCATCTCCAGTAACACTGCCTTAGGGACCAAACTGCTACATATGAAGCTCAGGGTGACATGAACTTCATAGTATACCGTGCAGAAGGGAAAAGAAGGATTAAGTATAACATCTGGGTTCTGTCACTTACGCTTTCTCCACACTTTACACATCCATTCAGGGCTTTCTCTACTGCTCATACCTTCCAAGGAGCGCCTACGTCAGATTCTGTCCCTTGACCACATAGCTTACACCCTCTGTTGATGGACAAGTGTTCTTGGGCTGTTTCCACTGCTGTCTGGCTACTTGGATTCTCTCATCAGACCTCAAGGAAGGGAGCTCGGTGGCTTCTGCATCACCACATTCCAGGGCTACCAAGAGTGCTGAGATGCTGAAATGGAAATGGAGGAATAGGGAGGGGGTAGTGGCCACAACCAGCCCTGGCAGTGACGAATTTTGATGGTTAGAGATCTTTCCACTTGCATTTTTCCCTTGTGCCCCGTGACTCTGCCTTCCAAGTTCTGATGATGCCAACTGGAGAACACATTCTCAGCCATGGCATCTGAGGGATTGGAATGACTTAAATAGTGGTCACATCTCAGGGTCGGTTGCTC
Organism: Microtus pennsylvanicus; assembly: GCF_037038515.1. Lineage (NCBI taxonomy): Eukaryota > Metazoa > Chordata > Mammalia > Rodentia > Cricetidae > Microtus > Microtus pennsylvanicus. Next base: position 101,324,366 of record NC_134582.1, read on the forward strand.
AGAGTGCTTCTCTGAAGTGGCTTTTCACTTGTGTTTTAACAAATAAAACTTACCTGAAGATAAGGCCAGCCCCTGGCCTCTTACCCTCTACCTCAGTCCAAAATGGCAATCCTGCCTCCAGGAATCACAGAATGAGACTGTGTCTGAGAGCTGTCTCCTCCCATTTTATAATCCTCTCTAGTTCTGGGATTAAAAGCACGCACCACTGGGATTAAAGGCATGCACGGCCCGGTTTCTATGGCAACTAGTGTGGCTACTGGGATGAAAAGTGTGTGTTATTGCTGCATGGTCTATAAGGCTGACCAGTGTGGCTGTTTAACTTTCCTGATCCCCAGGCAAGTTTTGCATATGAAAACACACGTGAAATGCCACTATGCTATTCAGCCCCCCCCCCCCCCAATATCCGGGTCCTCTAATGCAGTTCCTCCTGTTGCAGTGATCCTCGGCCACAAAGTTATTTCTCTGATACTTCATTGCTGTAATTTTGCTACTGTTATGAATCCTAATGTAAATATCTGTGTTTCTGTTGGTCTTTGTTCATCCCCCAAAGGGGCTGTGACCCACAGGTTGACAGCCACTGCCTTTGAAGTTTTCCTGGTCCTTGGGAAGGCTGTCTTGATCTGGAAGGTTTTTGAATGAAGTTGGCTGAGTCTGATTGGGATTTCCAAGCATCCCACTTTCATTTGCATCCACAAGCACCTTAGTGTAGCACACAGTGTAAGTGCTCACGGGAGTCCTTTGCAAACCTCCTGCTTCCGCTGTTGTCATGGTTGGTTGGATTGATGGGTTTTCTTCCTTTCCTTTCCTTTTTCCTTCCTTCCTTCCTTCCTTCCTTCCTTCCTTCCTTCCTTCCTTCCTTCCTTCCTTCCTTCCTTCCTTCCTTCTTTCCTAGAGTGAGTCCTGACCTGTCCCTTTCCTTTGCTCCTCTGGCATTCTCTCTTAATATGCCACAGGCTTCTGGAAGCGAACTGAATGTCAAGGATTTGCCCGGGGAGGCAGCAGTCTGGAGCAGGGAGCTGAGCTCTAAGGAGCAGCCTCCACTACACGTTTGCATTCTTCCCAGCTCCAGCCTTGGAACAGCAGCTTTAGTTTTCAGTGAGGACTTATGCTTCCCCAGCATGCCCCAGCCATCTCTCCTTCTCTGGAGGGCCTCTGCTTCCAGCCACAGCCTCACTTTTCTGAGGCAGTGGAGTTGCCTGCTCAGGGATAACATGGAGAGCCTGCTCGGGCTGTGCTTTGTCTCCTTTGTCATAGCAAATGAACCGGGAAATCGTCTGAAGGGACAGGCCCCAGCAGACAGAGGCTTGACTTCTTTTGTGTGCACACACGTGTTGTGCCTAAGAAATCATTATCTAGCCTTGGATGGGGTCATTTTCTTCTCTCTTTCACTACTGCGATACAAATTTAATTATTTGGTCACTGCCACTTTAATTAAAAAGGCCTTCTCTCTAGAGGTTTCCTTTTGAAATTTCCAGGAGATTAGGATTATCCACGGCATGTCAGCATTTTTTTTATATCCATATACTATATGGTTCCTATAATAATATAAAAATGAAATACTGAGCTATGAGAAGCTAATCATAGCCTACATTTCTCTCCTAATAATCCCAGATTACATTAATCATAAATGTCAGCCACGTCTCTAGATGACTTCTTGACTTTTGACAAAAAACCTTCATTTTGGCCCTTTAAATTCCAAAGTCAAGGAGAATGTAACATTCGGAATAATTATTAGCATTATTTTGCTTTGACATTTCACCCCTGTCTCTAGTTTAACATTCCGCCCAGGCAGCGAAGATGAATGTCATCTTCCGATTCACTGGAGGGAATTGCCCCAATTAAACCTGACTTAAAGGCTATTGGAAATGCTGTATTAATTTGCAGTTCTTCTTTAAAATAGAAAATATCTCATGAAGGAGAAGAATTTTCATTAAAACCATTAAGGATTTGCTGTGACATGAACAAGCAGTTTTTGAATTGACTTTTCTCCTCCTCGGGCTAGCATAATAATCACTGTGTACTCAGCCAGACCAGAGTCTCCCTGCTGGCACACAGCCCATCAGGACTAGTCTCCTTCTTGTCCTTGCAGCTCAAAGGTCATTGATATAGTTTTGTCCCTTCTAAGATGATTAGAAGTGTCTTTCAGAAATCCTGGACTTCCCAGGGAGCAGAACCACCGAAGGGCTCAACTCCTGGATCATACCTTCTTGCCTTGCAACTACCCCAGCACACACACACACACACACACACACACACACACACACATACACACACATATACATATATACATACATACACATATGCACACACATACACACACATACATACACACATATACACATACACACACATACACACACAAACACACATCACGCAGCACTTTCTTTTAAAACCAGTGGAGGGGACTGGGAGGAGTGGAGGTAAGGGAAACTGTGGTTGGGATGTAATGTATGTAAAGGAAAAAAATTTTTTTTAAAAAAAATGAAGTGATTTATTGAGGAATGCTCTGCTTGGAAAAAAAAGGCTCTGGTCTCATATTAGTTAAGACAGAGGGATGAGCGGACCTCAAACACATATGTACAGCTAACACAGACTGGACCAGACTTGTGTCTCCTGTGCCTGAGGATGGAGTCAGTTGGACACCCACAACGCACAGCGACTCACACTGTAAGGAGGGAATGAAACTGTTGAGCATTCATCTTAGAACTCCATGGTCCATTCTTTTAGGCAACTCTCTCTTGAGAAACCAGCTTTTCCTCCTTACATTCTGCAGTGAACTTTCTCCCAATACTTACAGAGAAGAGGAACAGTATTGTCTGTGCTACCTGGCAGGTTATGTGACCCTTTTAAGCCTCAGTTTCTTCTTCTGTGAAGTGGGTCCAGTGCCATCGGATTGATGTAAGTATTAAATGAAATAGCAAGCATTGTGGGCTCTGGATCCAGGCAGGTCCAGGGTTGTTTCTTCCCAACTACTCTGAAATGGAACAGAGCAAACCCATTGTCCTTCTCGTCTTCTGACATTTGCTCCAAATTGCAGGGAAACCGTAAGCACCCAGATCCCAGTGAGTTTGGGGTACAGTTGTCAGTGGGGGAGCTGTGGGAACATGGCTTCTTCTCCCGAACACAGACAAAATTACTAATCCCGCATTGCTTGAGGCAGTGGTGTTCCTATTCTGTCAACTCATCTTGACTGTCCCTTGGACGTCTATCTACTTGGATGGCAATTCTGGACCTGGATAACCTGTATTTTACTGGCACCAGCGTCACAGTCTTGCCTTTCCGGTTGACCTTGGCAGTGTCTCTTCGACTTGCAATGTCATTCTCTTTGCCTCTATCAGCCTGCCCCATTGTCCCATCCCCGTGGCTGCTGGCTGGATAGGGAATCCATCTGTCCCCATGCAGTCTGGGCTGGCTTCTGAGTCAGCCTTTGTGATTCAGCCCTTTCTTACCTGCCTCTTGATGCTTTGTGCTGTGTTTACAAGAACAAACTTAATATTGCTTTGCTTCTGAGCATGCCCAAATACCACACCTTCATCATGGTAAGGGACATTTCTTTCCTATTGCCACATTCTAAGATTAACAAACAAAATGTTGAAATATTTCAGACATACAAAAAAAAAAAAACCAAAATCAGAGACTAAGGTGACAGTCACCACAATCACGGCTACAGTTTATGTGCCCCTAAGTTCACATGTTATAACCTTGATCCCCAAATTCATATATTAGAAGGGGATCTTTGGGTGTGATGTAGAATTAGATGTTGTTTTACTGGAGGGATTCAAACAAATATCTATATATTGCTGATAGGCACTGATGATGGACCCGAAAAACAATTCCAACCAAGTCTAGGTTAGCTTGGGGAGCCAGCGGGTTTACTGGGTTATTTTCAGGGCTTTAATCAAAAGTGCATCAGTGAGAGGCATAGGTGATGACTCACAGAGGTTGCATCCCAAAAGCTTCCTGTCCAGTTTGCAGGCAGCTATGCTAGAGAGTCTCCATGCCGAGGTAATGAAGGGCTGCTTTTATATCCTGGTGGGGGTGTGAGGTATTGTGCGTTTCATAACTTTGATGAACTTCCGAACCCTTCCATTCCTGAGTCCTATGGGCCTCTCTTCAGGAGAGAAGGTTTAATTTGGAGGAAAGAGCTATACAATCGGTCCAGTCTTGAGGGGAAGCCCATGATGGCTCTAGTAACTTTGGTAGGAGGGGAGCGAGGCCTGAGTCAGCGTGCATGTTCTGTCTCATCACGTGATATTAGATAGCCATGATGTTAGAGTGGAGTCTAAGGGCCACCATCAGCTACAGCTCTGTGGTTTACTTCACAGCGTCTAGGACCATGAGCCAAATAAACTTCTGATTGGCCGTGAGTATTTGTAATAGCAGCAGAAAATGGAGAGAGAGAGAGAGATGCTTACATCTGAACACTTAACTGTATCTTGTCGTGTTTTAGAATAATTGAATGTTAAAATAAGGCTGTGTCTCCTTTCCATCTCTCTCCTGTCCTCCCTCTTTGGAGGGAGGTTTCATCCTGAGGTTGTTTTCCTTCTCACAGATGTTTTGTACATTTTCTATGCATTTATGTGTCCATAAATACCCCCACAGCATTGCTTTCCATTTTCCAAGTCATGTAATTGAAAGTGTATGTTTCATACTGTGTGTGTGTGTCTATTATAGGCTGGATTGTGTCATTCTCCCTCCCCGAAGCCCTTGGGTTACAGCACCTTGGGTTATGACCTTATTTGGGAAAAGTACATTGCAGCTGTAGTTAGTTAAGCCCTGATACCACCCAGCAGTATGGTAAGTCCCTAGGACTGGCGTCCGTACAGAATGAATGCCATGTAAAAGAGAGGACTTTCCAGAGGGAAGCCAGTGTGGAGATGAGGTCTGGGGACATTGTGTGACTGCTCCTGGGCAAACATAAAGAAACATCTACCCCCAGGTAGCGAGAACACCAACAGACCAAAGGATTCCATGCAAGTTGTTGGTGAGCTAATGTGTTTACTGGAGTTATCTATGGGAGGATGGGTGGTGACTCACAGGCAGCTACAATCACCAAGAAATCCCCTGGGTGACAAATGAGTAGCAACATCCCTGAGAAGTCCCACCCCAGTCAACTCTTTACCTATTACATAGAAGGATTGGAATCTCTGGAAGAGGAGGGGCCATCTGAGACTCTCCTAAAGGACTCAGGACCCTCTGCTCCCCTTCGGACAGGGAATATCAATAGGCCTGGCCATCTCTGGAGGGTCTCAGGCGGATCATGATTCATGATGTCAGTGGCCCGATGAAGTTGTCAAAAGCTGTTGTACAAGCAGAGAGTTCTACAGGGGAGTTTCCCTCACTCATGGCTGTCATTTTTTGAAATTTAGCCATGTGCGGAACAGCATATGACCACATCCTTTCAATAGCACTAGGGTTAGAAGCATTTTAGAGGATATGTGTCCCGTAGGCAGCTCTTGATTCCGTGAAACTGGGCACCTGCTATTCGCCAGAGAAGAGACAGGGGAGTAGGCCAATTGGCTAGAAGTGAGAAAGGTGACCCCCTCATTGAGCATAAGGGCAATTGTTTGGGAGGATGGACAATATGGCACAAGTACTAAGAGTGGTTTTAGAGGGGAAGCATTGGGCAGGATCACCATGATCTTGGTGGAAAGCCGTTTCCCGCCATCTGTGGCCCTGGAGGGATTGACAAAATGCACACTAGTAAGGCCCTCCCTTAAGTGCTCTGATTCTCCGAGTGAGGGGTTGACAGTGCGTAGTTCCCTGCTAGCTTACGGGGTATCCTGAGAACCATTTCTCTGCTGCAGTCGCTCTTAGAGTAGTTGTTGTCAGCAGGGCTTGTCTTGCTTGCTTGTTTGCTTGTTTTGCACAGGAGCTCCTGTAGCCTAGGCTAGCCGACGATGACCTTCAACTGCGGACTCGCTTGCCTCTACTTTCCAAGTCCTGGGATCAAAAGCATGTACCACCATATCTGCTTCTGTCGTTTGTACTTCACTGTTGGTTTCTATCTTTCTTTTTATTTTTGACAAGTTCTTGCTGTGTAGCTCAGACAGGCTCTGGACTCATGATTCTCTGCTCCCCAGGTGTGGGGATCACAGGTATGTGCCACCATGTTTAGCTTTGGATTGATTGTTTGTTTGGCTTGGAGATGGTGGCTCATAATGTGCCCATAGCCCAGAGCTTTCAACATGCTCCAAGTTGTATATTTTAATATGGATTAAATTTCAGTGTGAATGAAAAAAAAATCTTTGTCATAGCCTAGATTGTAAAATTTTCTCTCTGGTGAAGATTTTCGGTTTAGTTTCTGATGGGTGACTTGGGGTATCAATGGTCCTGCCCTGGTATTGCAGGTCAGTTTCTTAACCACACTTCCTACACCATACTGCAAAGAGAGGGTCCAAGATCACATCTGTGCCTACAAAGCTTGGCCTGAGAGTTTCCCCTCTTATGTAAGGACAGTGATGAGGGGGTGATTGCCCAGTTTTCTTGCTGTTGCTCTAGGTCTAGTGTAGGGGTCTTGTCGTCCCCTACATTGTTATATGATGAGTTGAGTCCTCCCCCAGACTTCTATGTTAAAGTCCTAACTAACTCCCAGTTTCTTTGTAAATGCTTGGGAAAAGACGTGAAGGTGGGCACTGTCTAATAGGACTCAGGTCCTATTGTAATGAGGAAGACACATCAAAAATCCATGTCACATGGGGATCACGTGAGCACCAATCAGAGCTGCAGCTACTTCAAGGTGACAGCCATCTGCCAGCCAAGGAGAGGCTATAGGGAAAAGCCACCTTGCTCAACCTCCAGATCTCTGAGTAAATGCATGTCTACTATTTAAGCTCTCCAGTCTATAGTATCTTTGCATCACAGTCCTAGTAAACAAAGAGTTGTCATCATCATCGTCATCATCATCATCATCATCACCATCATCATTGCTGTCCCCTTCTTCACCACCCTTCTCCTCCTTAAGTCGTGCTGCGGAATGACTCCAAGGCTTCAAGCAAGCAAGGCAAGTATTCTACCACTAAGCCACGTCGCCAGCCATCAGCTCCTTTCAATGTCACATCAATGCTATGCCCAGGACCTCGCCCTCTCTTCTTTCTCTCTATGTAAAAACACTGTATCTTTCCACAAGAGCCAGCATCCTCTCTTACTACAGCTGGGTGCTCTGGAAACCCTGAGAAAAGCCAGGGGCTGCTTCTCTTCGCTATCCTGGCTTCAATTCCCTTCATTTTCAGTCCTTATGACAATTTGGCTTCAGGTTTAGCTCTTTCTAGATTGTATCTGATCATGTATCTGGAATCTTTGAAGCTAAAATGGTCCAGTCTATCTTAGATGCATGCGCCCTGTTGCTGGATATGCATGCTCCATTCGTAAACGTGTTTAGCTCTTTCCTGCCTCCAATTTTATTCCTATTTCCTCCCATGATTTTGTTTTTTAATGAGAGTATTGTCACAGTCATACTCTAGATTAAAAACCAGAAGCTTGGGGTACTTAAATGATTTCTTTGATGACCTTAGAACTTGTCCTCTGGGCAATCCCCAGTGATTCCTCCAGTCTGTGGGCTGTAGTAATCCAAGCGCACCAGCACAGTTCCAGAAGGTTCACGAGCAGTCCTCTAGCTCTACAGACAAGGAAGATAGTTACGTGAAGCGCTGTGGTTTATGTTTGAAAAACTCCCGATATGGGAACTGCTGAGAAGATTCCTTCCAAGTTAAGCTGCGAGATGCTTCTGGGAGCACTGCCTTTGACTATTTTCTTCTCTCGTGAGACCACCCATGCCATGTATTCTAGGAGACTGATTTTCATCTCTATTTATGCCTGATGTTAAGCAGACATTCTCTGTAATTTTTGTTCTAGTAGAGTCTTCTGCCAGCTTCCAAAGGATTTTGCTCATTAGAAAATAATGCTGGCAGCCTGTAGAATGCAGTGCATAGTACAGGGGGAGCGGGATGCAACCGTAACTGATCGACTGGGATGCCGATCTTAGGGGTTTGGCTTAGAAATCAAACAGGATGATCAAGTCAGCCTTTCTTGGGACGGGCGAGAGATGACTCCGTTGGTAAAATGCTTGCCACACAGCGCAGGACCTAGTTTCAGATCCCGGTAGCCATCTAAAAAGCTGGGAACTGGAGTGTGTGTTGGTATCCCAGTACTCAGAAAGTGGAAACAGGAGAATTCCTGGGGTTAGAGGCCAGCTAGTCTGCCTGAATAGGTGAGCTCCAGGTTCAGTAAGAGATCTTGCCTCAAAAAAAAAAAAATGAAGAATGAGGAAAACACCTGATATAAACTTCTGGTCTCCATGAATGTGGGCATGCATCTCTCTCTCTCTCTCTCTCTCTCTCTTTCTCTCTCTCTCTCTCTCTCTCTCTCTCTCTCTCACACACACACACACACACACACACACACACACATACACACTCACACAACACATCCATATTACCCCCCAAACACCCACCCACACATACACACTCTCTATCTCATAATACAGTTATTATTTCCTAGTGTCTGGAACCTTTGAACTCTCTCACCCCCCAGCTTGGGGAAAGCAAATTGCATACAGTCCTTGCATCCGTGAACTCTAAAAGGATGTTCAAATTTCCTTTTGATTCTTGCATGGGGTCTATCCATTTTCATTCCCCTCCAGCTCCTAATCCCTCACACACCTCTCGTCCTCACTCTTCACTCACAGTCCTGCCTGAAACTCATTTTCTGCCGGCTCTCAAGAGACTTCAGGAGATTAGCTTTTGATTCCTGTAACTGCCTCTTTTCACAGGCTGTTGAAGGACCGCCAGAGACATCTGTGCCTCAGATCTTTCAGTCTACTGGACCTTAACACGTGTGTTTTGTGTGCTAACCTTATCAGCTTCATTCTCTTCTGAATTTCTGACTTGCTATCCAAATGGATTGTTCAGTTGGTAGGCAAAATGCTCCCAAATGAGAGGCTTTCCTTAAAGAATAGAAAGATCTCATCTGGAAGATGGCTCAGTGGGTCAAAGGCAACTGTCACCATGCTTGAGGACCCGAGTTTGATCCCCGAGATGCGTACTGTAGAAAGAATTGACTCCTCTGACCTCTATATATGCCATGGTGTGTGTGTGTGTGTGTGTGTGTATGTGTGTGTGTGTGAGAGAGAGAGAGAGACAGAGACAGAGACAGAGACAGAGACAGAACAAATAAATAAATGAATGTGAATAAAAAAATAAAGACTAGCAAAGACCATGATAATATGATTAAATTTTGTTTCTTCTTTTGTGTTTCGATTTTTGTTTTTTTGTTTTGAGATGTGGTCTTGCTATCTTGTCCAGGCTAGTCTTGAATTCATGGGAATCCTCCTACCTTCCTTATTGATGAGATTACAGGTGTCACCATGCCCAGATTTAGTCTTGATTTAATGTAACTAATCTCGGTAGTTAATACACAAGCTTGTTGTAAACGAAAACTTGTTACCAGAAAGCTGTTGCGTGGATAGCACGTCTAGTTTTCCTAGTGAGATGGCTCAATCAGTGCTTACATTATAGGCATGAGTTTGATTCTCAGAATGCATGTGAAAAAGTACATAGGGGTGGGGGAGGAGAGGATGAAGACAAAGAATTAAAAGAAAGAGGAGGAGGAGGAGAGAGAATTGTGGCCTAGTGATGTGGATATACTTAATACTACTGACGTGTGCACTTTAGGAAGGCTGTGTACGATGGAGCCAGGCTTGTGGCACAGGCCTGTAGTCCCAAGTGCTCAAGAGGATGAGGCAGGAGCATCACAAGCTGCAGTGCAGATTGAGCTCGAGACTATCAGGCAACTTAGTGAGACCCTGTCTCAAAACTTTAAAAAGACTACTGGAGACACAGCCCTGAGGCAGGGCACTCGCCTGGTGTGTGGAAGGCCCCGGGGTCCCCTCTCCAGACCTGAAAAAGACAGAAGGAAGTAAATCAAAGATGGGGGGGGAGGGGAATGTCTTTGTTTTATCTGTATTTTAATGGACAAAACAAGCTAACAAGTTGGCTTAAGTTTTATGTTTTGTGTGTATGTACCTGACTGCTCCCAAGTAAAATAAATACAAGGACTCCGCATTTAACCTTCCAGGTGCCCATCTGGCATAAAAAGCCCCTCATTGCACTTTAGAGCGTAATTGTTCTATGGATGTAGAGAGAAAATAACAGGGTTTTCTTTCCCCCTTTTAAAAGCAGAAGAATTCTTTCTGCCTGCATGCATCTTGACATTTCTTCTTCATTAACCTTCCACTGCTCCCAGGTTACCTGTCCAGGCAGCTGCCTGGGAGCAGGGTGGTGCCCAGTGCGCCTGGCTTCAGGGCTATCAGGTTACAGTGGAATCCTTCCCCTGACATTCTCAGGAACCCAGTACACTGAAGGTGACTGACCGTGACAAAGAACGTTGCTGTCTTTGGACCAATGTCTTCTACTTCTGTTTGATGCTAATGTTTTAAATGTGAGGGGGAAAAAAGAGTCAGGGTCAGGGCCCACATGATCTCATCAACACAAAAGGAGTTTTCTATTGAAGCGTGGCGCTGAGAAGAAATAGCAGAGCTTATCAAAGCAAGCTTGTGTTGTGTCTTAGAGGAAGAAGAACTTTCTTCCTACCTGCTGAGCGTACTCCTATTACCGCCTCCGGCTCACTGTGCTTCTTACAGGTTAGCCAGCCAGGCAGGGCCACACAAGAGAGCTGCTTAATTGTCAATGCTTCTCCAGAGAGTTGGTGATTATTTCAAATAGCAGGATTTTTTTTTTTTACCGCAGTTGGGAGGAAGAAAAAAAAAACAAAAACAACATCAGAAGCACAACACTTGGATCGTTTTTGAAGAGTATCTATTTCTGTGTTCTGGTTGAGATGAAATTGCTGCCGGCAAAGTCAATTCCTAT